>NW_007739100.1:915-2551 GCF_000696425.1 Galeopterus variegatus | reverse complement strand
TGGTACAGTGTTAAAATTATCTTTTATTGGCACTTGCGGTGTACCAGTATTATGCCACAGCAAATCACATATAATTTTATATACCTCTTACAACAGCCCACAAAGTAGATATTAAACATAATATTTAACAGATTAAAAAACAGCAAAAACAAAAATCCTTAAGCTGTGAAAGTTCTTATGGAACTTGCCAAAAATTATATAGATAGAAAGTGACTGGTCTAGGGCCAGAGCCAGGAATTGGATTCCATACCTAAATGCCTTAAATATTCAGGTAGATAAATGTTTCTCTTATCATATTTTGTTCTTAAAATGCCAGACATGATTTCAGAAAATGACATAGTGTATTATTTTTATTTTATATTCAATTCACTTGAGTGATTTTCCTTCCTGAACTCCATAAAGGTGTTCCAGAAGCAAGAAAGACATAACTAAGTTAATTTACATAAATCATAAGAGCAAGTGACTTTTTTAAATAGTCAACATCGTAGATATAATAGTCTATTTAGAAGCCACTGATGTAAAGTCTAGTACCATTTTGGGGGCATTTTCCATTTGTATCTTAAATAAATATAGTCTGAAATTCAAAGAAATATTTAATATAATTACATAGATCCATTTCATACAGTTATTCAATTTGTTTATAAGGAAAGAAAAAATTCTCTCACAGTAGAATTATGTCTGAAAACTGTGCATCAAAAACATTTTTCAAAAATATTATCAAAATTCAGATGTGATGTTGCACAATGTACATGGTGCAAGGTGCATTAATTGACATATGATAAGTTTATTAAAACAACTTATAAGCAAAGTGCATTTGAAAACACACAATTCTTGAGAGTCCATAGTTATTCTTTTGGTGGCGTGCTTGAGCAGGTAGAGCTAGACATGATGGTAAGAGTACTCCAGCAGGGGGGATCTCATCTTCACACTGTTTTACGTATTTATACTCTGCATGTGGGGACACTAGGTTTCTCTATATAGCCAAGGGAACAGTCACACAAAAAACAAAATATCTAGAAATCAATTTAACCAAGGAGGTGAAAGATCTCTACAATAAAAGTACAAATCACTACTGAAAAAAAAGAAATTAAAGAAGACACAAATGATGGAAAGACATTCCATGCTCTTGGATTGGAAGAATTAACATTGTGAAAATGTTTATACTACACAAAGCAATCTAAGATTCTATGCAATCCCCATAAAAATACCAATGACATTCTTCACAGAAACGGAAAAAAAAATCAACATTCATATGGAACAGCAAAGGACCCTGAATAGCCAAAGCATTCCTGAGCAAAAAATAAATAAATAAATAATAAAGCCAGAGGCATAACAATACCTACCTTCAAATTATACTGTAAAGCTATAGTAACCAAAATGGCATGGTACTAGCATAGAAAAAGACACTCAGACCAGTGGAGCAGAATAGAGAATCCAGAAATCATCCCTCAGGCTTACAGCCATCAGATATTTGACAAAGGGAAGATTGCCTCTTCAATAAGTGATGCTGGGAAAAATGGATATCCATATGCAGAAGAATGAAACTAGACATGCACCTCTCACCATATACTAAAATCAACTCAAAATGGATTAGGAGTAGACCATTAACATAAACTTCTGAATTAAAGAATGCCAG
>NW_007739100.1:0-637 GCF_000696425.1 Galeopterus variegatus | reverse complement strand
TGCAGATTAAAACCACATTGGGATATCATCTCATCCCAGTTGGACTGGCTATAATCAAAAACACAGAGAATAACAAATGCTGCTGAGGATGTGGAGAGAAGGGAACTGCTCCTACACTGTTGGTAGGATTGTAAATTAATACCACCCCTATGGAAATCACTATGGAGTTTTCTCAAACAACTACAGCTAGATCTCCCATATGATCCAGCAATACTACTTTTGGATATATACACAGAGGAATGGAAATCATCATGTTGAACGGATACTTTCACTACCATGTTTATTGCAGCTTTGTTTACAATAGCCAAGACATAGAACCAACTTAAATGTCCACTGATAGACAATTATATAAGGAAAATGGGATATATATACACCATGGAATACAACTCTGCCATAAAAAAAGAATGAAATTGGGCCGGCCCGGTGGCGCACTGCTACAGTTCCCGCTCGCTGGCTGAGCAAGGTGTGGGAGCAACGCCGAGGGTTGCGATTCCGTTGCTGGTCCCGGTCTGGTGCGGGCATGACACTGAGGGTTGCGATCCGTTGCCGGACACAAAAAAAGACAAAAAGGGCCTCCCAAGATGGCGACGGGTCTGGAGCGGCCGTGCCAGGAGACAGCGCGATCCTGTGAGCTGTG
>NW_007739099.1:31853-38795 GCF_000696425.1 Galeopterus variegatus | reverse complement strand
AAAAAGAACATAATAGAAATAACACACATAAATATAAAATTCCTGTTCTGATAATCATGAAGAAGAGTTGCAAGGTGCTATAAGAGTACTGCATAAAATTGATCCAGGCTCTCAAATCAGGAAAGACTTACTTGAGGAAGCAACTGAATAATGAGTAGGAGTTAAACAAGACTGAAATTAAGACCGTACAAAGGTTAAAAGAAAGTAAGCTGTCTGTAGCAATTAATAGAGGATCTTGAGACACACACTGTGTTTGAAGTTGTTTTTTGTTCCTTTACTAGTTAATACTAGATATTTAAGAAAATTCTCATGAATGATGATACTATTTATTATGAATACCAATAATATTAAATGGAATAGGATCTATAGCAAGTTTCAGGGCAATGGAAAGACTTTCTTCACTGGAATATTAATGGATAAGAATTAGATCCCTTCTCACATATTTTTAAAGATGTGTTGTCTCTGCAAAATGAAATGTCCCATTGGAGAAGTGAACATGTAAGCCTTTGTCAGTTATTTACTCCTCTATGTAAACACAGTTAGCAGCAACCTCTTAAGGACTAAAGCAGAAGAGAGTGAACACAGTATTCGTGTATTAAGTGTCTGCACCAGGGTATAATAAAAGAGAGAAAATTATCCAATGCTGGAAAACAGTAAATATCTGGCAAGATAAGAATCCTAACAAGACATTTCATCAACATCCTTGTTTTGGTCAGGAATAAAGCTTTCCTTTTCCCTCAAAAATTGGAAGGATAGATGGAGACAAGAGTTGGAAGGGGAGTGCATTTACTACTAAAGGTTATTAAAATAAAATTTCAAGCTGCAAGTCTTCCTTTTCAGAAGTGTTCAAGGACTTATTATGAAACACATTACCTTACTTTTAGCTATGAAGTAGATGCTAATTTTCAAAAGGACTTACACTTTACCCCATTAGCATTAATTCAGGTACCTCACACATTGGCTGATAAAAAATATGTGAGGTACTTGGATTAATAAATAATATTTTTAAAGGTGAGAGAGGCACGTTTTTATCTTGTTCAATTAAAGCAGGTGATAGACCTATATAATAAAAAGGAGATGGGCACATTTAGTAATTTTACTGAGGAAAATACATCAAGAAATGCTGATGAGATATCACTCTGACAAGCAAGGAGTAGTCTATAAAAATGAACCGACTTCCTCCTTGATGTGAAGAAAAATCACAAAAAGGGTAAGACAATTAGGAGATCAAGGAATAATGTCTAAGACATAAGTGGCAAATGGATGATAATTTAGGCAACAGCAAGAAAATTATTTTGGAGAAGTGTTAATTATATTCACACTTTGAAAGCTACATTGTAGAAAGGTGAGGGATCTGGATAAAATCCTCAAAAGCCTGAAAAATTCACAGTTTAAACCTTAACTCTCCCTCATACCTCTGTCAGTTTCAGAATTAAAACACCCCCTTAGGTATTAACAACTTGGAATTCCTTTTCAGTTCAAAAGTACAAGTTGTCACATTATCAAGAGAAGAAAAGTCATATGCACACGCATACACATGATCTATAATCCATTAAGCTACTAAGTTACTGTATATATTTTTCTACCAACAAATTAAATTTCTGGCCATCTTTTTAAAAAAACAAGACTCTCTTCACAGAGCTTACCATCTGATTTACACCATTCAGCCCAGTGACAAAGTGTCCCAATAAAGAGGGTAAATATTTGACTTCCTGTTTAGATTTAGCATTGCCAACTACTTTCCTTTTATTGGTATTCTTACATTCCCTGAAATCTGGGAACCTTTATTTTCCTTTTAGAAACTATGAGAACATGGAAAGAAAAGATGTTTCTCAGGCTTTACAAGGCTGAAGTTAAAACCCTCCAGGCAATTTTCTGCTTGATCTTTAGTGGTTTCCTAGAGCTTTAAGAATCAGGAACACAGACTATAAATTAGGGTCTAGAACTTCTCTAGTTTCTTGTAAATTGTCATAGAAATGTGTTATTCTGATGACTAAAATCACATTCAGCTAAAATATTAAGCATTATGACATATATTAGGATTGTATACAGTATTTTGCTAAAGAATCAGAATATGTGTATTTACTAATTGTTTTAAATTATATCTTAACTAATATTTGCTGAATTGCTCTTTTGGGGGGAGAGAAGACAAAGATATCTTATGAATATTGATATGCAAATGTTAATTTAAAACAGCATGTGAACTACTAGATTAAATGAAAAATAAAGTGTTTAGTCTGAAATACAGTATCATTGATTATAAATTTAGCAGTTTTAGTCCAGTTAGGAGGACTAAATTCTGGACTAAACAGCATGTGAACTACTAGATTAAATGAAAAATAAAGTGTTTAGTCTGAAATACAGTATCATCGATTATAAATTTAGCAGTTTTAGTCCAGTTAGGAGGGCAGATGTCAAATTCTGCTGTGAGTTTAGCTGCTCAAATCATTTTCTTACCCAGGCAGTAGTTAATAATATAAGTTTTAATTAAAAAGTCACAAAATTTATGGGTGGAAAAACCCTTATAGAAAACTTAATCCAATATCATCATTTTACAGACTGTGAAACAAAGGCCTTCAATGAATCAGAACTTCATTTTTTGCAAAGCACACTTTAGGCGTCAACTGCAGTTGCTGGTATTGATATTTATAAGATTTCAAATATCTGATGTGACTGATTTCTCTACATTTGAGTACCTATTTGAATTGACTAATTTGCAGTCAATATTCAGAGAATCAGGAGTCAACAATTACTCTATCCTCTAAAAGAGATCTTGCAGAAAATGTTCATTGAACTCAAATTATCGTTTTTTGGCTCTCAGATTTATCAGTCTCACCAGCAAATGACAACTTCCCACTTCATTTAACCTGCTCAAAATGGGCCAAAATAGGAAAAAAATTGTGTCTGAACAATATGTGACTGCATAAACAACTAGATGCCTAGAGAAAGGCATGAATGAATAATTACTCTGTAAACCAAATGAACATATAACTTTAAAGGGGGAAATAAAAGGAAAAAAAAATACAAGCTGAGCCAAAACTTTTCGAGGGGGAAAACATGGTCCTTTTTCACTGAACCCAATTTTGTCTCTTGCCCTATTTGCCGGCAACATGTTTAGAATTTTTCTTTTGTGTGCATGTGCATCGCTTTATTTCCCTTCATTGTTAGCAGTCTTATCCATTCTCCTAACAATAGAAATCTCAGGAGAACATTTTCTCTAATCCCACTCCCAACTGTTAGTTCAGTTTGTTTATCTACTTTCTTGACTCACAGCCCAAACCTTCTGTACCAGTTTTGTTCCCAACAAGGGGAGCAGGAAGAAGACGAGTATGGCATTTTTAGAGCCATTTGTTATTGTGGCAGTGAAGAATCTGTAACACTCTGCACAGATTGCCAGTTTGTCCTATGACGGGAGAAATGGTAGCTAGACAAATAGAAAATTTGTGGTTTGCTTTCTAAAAATCCTTGTGTATTTTTATAACCATGGTGGAAATGAAAGTGAGAAGAGCCTGAGAAATGCGAGTTAGGAGATAAGTATTATTTCTTCCCTCTTCCTATAAATTTTAATCTCAAAAAGGACAGGAGAATGAGTTCATAGCTTCATAGCCCTTTATTTAATTCATCTGGCTTATAGATACTCTAATATGCAGGTTCAAAATGCCTGCTCAATATTCATATATCAACCTTCCCAGTTTCCTCATCTACAAAGAGAGGAAATAGACTGAGATTAACATAAAGGAAACTTCCAGCTCTACCATTTTGTGAGATGCTCTATTAAAAAAAAAAAAAAAAAAAAAGAAAAGAAATCCAATCATTTGGCTTCTTAAAAAGGACAGATAAACTGTTCTTTTCTCTTTTTTACTGGAGCTGTAATTCTTGGTTTCTGAAGAATTTCTTAATGCTAGTCATTTCAAAGTGGATTTTCTTTAGTTGATTGTAGCTTGTTTTAAAGCAGAACTTCTTTTATTCAGTATTTTCTTTTGTTCCACGATTTTGAAAAAGTTGTATTAGCACATTGTGGAAAGTGTGAAAAATAAATATGTTTTTGATATAGGGACACACATTTTTAATACAAACACGAAGATAATTTTAAAACATTTTTCAGTCTTTTTTTTTTTACATCCATTTTGCATATTTGTGATCTTGAGGGACTTACAACATTTTCTACATAATGTTACATAATAAGCAGTTTCCATGTCGCTTCACAGCCTTCCAGGAATTATTTTAATGGTTAAAATAGTCTAATAGTTGACAGGAGGTATCCGAATTTTCTAATCTATTTCATACTGTCAGACATATCAGTGGGTTACAACTTTTCCCTATCAAAACAATGGTTCAATAAGCAAATTTTTGCAATTTTTTTTATTCAAGATGACTTAGCATTTCTAGTTAATAAAATTCTGGATACATTTAAAAGAGTTACAAATACACAAATTATTAATTGTCACCTGCTCCTCCATCTTTCTGGGGCACTCTCATTATTTTCCTTAGTTAGCTTACTGTGCAATTTTTCTTGAAGTCCCAGCTTAAATGTCATTATAGAGTCTATTCTTGATCCTCCCCCAGCCATAGGTAGTTCCTATAGTTATGTATTTCCACAGTACCTCTTTTTGGGGTTACTAGATGATACATGTTTAATATCAGTCTTCTATAACAGATTCTAAGCATTATGAAGACAGGAAGGACATCTTTCTTGCTCATCATAGTAACCCAAGTGCCTAAAACCGTGGATTCCTGATGCCTAGTAGGTATTTAATAAATTATAGTAAATTTTAATTTGAGGATAGGATTAATAAGAAGATAAAACATGTATACATTGATAAGTGACAAAAGTTTTACACATTAAAATCTCTTGAAAAATTTTAATTACAATGACTGCTTTTTAAGGGAATGACAATTAAAATACAAATATATTAATACAAATAGCTACAGCTTTCATCCAGATGATGATTTTCACTTAGAATCATAAGTTATGAAAATACAGACAGTCTTCTTTTCTTGATTCACCCGAGGTGGTTTCTTTCTTTCACAGAACATTTACCAATTTTTTTTTTTCATAGTTGGATCCAAGAGCATGTTAGAAGGACCACTGCAATGTCATTTTAGAATTTTCTCAGGGAGTTTGCATGGAAGCTTCAGGATAAAGTGTCCTTCATGATAAAGTGTCATGATGAAGTGTCCAATTTCCTCTTCTGATTAAAACAAAATTTGTGGAGTATTCAAAGACATAATGTCTTGCAAATGTTTCACACAGTGAGTGTCTGACACATCTGAAGTGTTCAGTAAATCTGTTATTATTACCACGATAGAAGCAGATAATAAAGGAGGTAATAAAAAGTAAACATTTTAGTGAAATTCAAATGAAGAAAAATACTATATGAATTCATTTTAGAGAGAACAGGAGCATTTATTTTAAGCAAACTGGCTTTTGAATATGAGGTGCCAAAAGAATAACAAAAAATTCAAATTCATACAAGTTTTTGATATCATATGACTGTGGCTTTTGCATGGAATTGCCTAGAATCTTAGGGTTTTTTATAGGCCACATCAGGATGTAAAGAGTCAAACTGAGCTGAGCTGCCATTTGTCCTAGTAATTTTCATCCTGCTTTTAAATACTGAAATTTAAATATAAAGTTTTGTTTGAAAAAGAGTTGTTGCCACTAACTCATTTTTTTCTCTAAAGGATTTGAGGCTAAGTATTTGACTAAATATTTAACCTCATTAGTTCATTCCTAAAACATTTATAAACATAATCTTTGTGCCTTGTACTGTGATATTTATAAAAATATAAGATGGATAAAACATGTTTATCCAAAACAGGAGACAAACATGTAAATTTGAATGATGACATATTAGAATTATTATGTGCCAAATACTGTGGGAATAAAGGAATAATGCTGCCTTGGAAAGTCAGAGAAAGCTTCATATTAGAACGTATTTCTGATAGATAAATAGAAGACTTCAACGTAGAGAAGGTAGCCAAGGGCATTATAAGCAAAGAGGCAAATTATTTGAAGAACATGGCATAAAATACTTGCCAAATCATGAAAAGTTCCCTGTGGCAAGAGTCTAGGAAATATTGTGTGGCATTGGAAGAGATTAAAGTTTAAAGAGGCAGTTTAGGGCCATAGTCTGAAGAAATACAAGTTCTGGGAACACCATGAAAAAAAGAAAAACAAAACAAAACAAAAACCACTGAACTGAGAGGCAGGAGAATTTTATGGCAAGAGAACCATAAAGATCTATCAAAATATTACAGATGAGAGTTAAGGAGGATTTAGATTATAAGAGGAATACAACAAGAAAGAAGAATGCAAAATAGATTTTAAACCCATTTCTAAAACAGAATATATAGAAGTTTGTGACTTACTGTAAGAGTAGAAGAGATAAGGTAAGAATAATTTTAAATATTCCAACTTGAAAAGGAACTCTGCTGGGTCACAGATTGGTGATAAAGAGAATGACTTTGGAGTCAGACCTGGTTTTAAAAGCTGACTCAATTCTACTTACTAATCAAATTATTTTAGGCAAGTCACTTCACCTCTCTAAGATTCAATTTCCTCCTCTGATTAAAACAAAATTTTGTGAGTATTCAAAGACATAATGTATTGCAAATGTTTTACACAGTGTTTGACACATTAGAAGCATTCAATAAATTTGCTATCACTACCACCTTTGTCTTTTTTTTTTTTTTTTGTCTTTTTTCGTGACCGGTAAGGGGATCGCAACCCTTGGTGTGGTGTCGCCCACACCGCGCTCAGCCAGTGAGCACACCGGCCATTCCTATATAGGATCCGAACCTGCGGTGGGAGCGTCACTGCACTCCCAGCACCACACTCTCCCGAGTGCACCACGGGCTCGGCCCCCCACCTTTGTCTCAGAGACCAATGTTTAATGTAAATTCATAAGAGTCCCCATTCCCCCCCCCCCCCCCCCCAAG
>NW_007739099.1:2957-30943 GCF_000696425.1 Galeopterus variegatus | reverse complement strand
TAAATCTTCGGGATGACGGCCCCTTTCCTTTTTCCCAGACCCAAATTTTTAGTTTAAATTTTTAATTTCCCCATAACCCCCCCCCCGCCGCAAAGATGCTTATCTTTTCTTTTCCAGGTGGATTCTAGACGTTTGCATAATGACTTTCCTAATTTTCTTCTGTTGCCCCAACTAATGAGATTACAATGGATTCAGCAAATATTTATTCAGTACCAAATATATGCCTAGAGTCTTTCAGGTGCTCCAGGCACCCACATTTAAAATGGTAGAACTCATCCAACTAAACATTAAAAAAGAAAAAAAAAAAAAAAAGCAAGCCAACATTCCAAAACCACTTTATTTCAGAACGTATATAAACAAATTAAGAAAGAAAAGAAATTATCATGTAAAATAATTAAATGACTTAAAAAATGAAAATTGTGCTGCTTTCAATACAGTATTCAGGGAGGATCTCTTTTTGAAGTTTTCTGAACAGGTTTCTAATACTGGGATGTATATGAATCTCATAGGATCATCTCAAAGATTGTACACAGTAATGTATGTTGACTGTGGCAGAGAAATGGAGATAGCTAATCTGGACTTTATTTAAGTATAAGGGGTATGAATGAAGTCTAAGTTGCTCCTATAACTATCCCTTTTCTCCTTCTGCAAGAGTGAAGCAATCTATCATTCCGTAATTCTCAATTTTTTAAACAGATCAACCTGGATAAACTGTTTTATAATGTTTTCTCTGCTTTATAATATTTTATCTTGACCTTGTTACTAGCTAATATTTAGGATCTGTGAGATATTGGCATTTGTTATATACATTGAAGCTGAACAAGAATCCTCCAAAACACTCTAGAAGAATGAGAAACAAGCTAAAACTGATCAGTAATGTTATGAGGGTATAAATGTCACACAGTGCCTCAGATCTTTGAGGGTAAAATAGGAGACTTCCAAGGGCAAAGTCTCCAAATAAGGAGTTAAAATAGCAGTGGCAAGCTGACAACTCTTCTGACTCCAATGCCTTTATTGTTGTTCCTGTAGCTTCCTAGCAGCCAGATCTAGAAGACATTGAAATGTGACAATGGAAAAAGAGTCTCCTGTAATTTACATGTACATTGTTCATAATTCAAATCTTGATCCTGGGCAAGACATGTACGTAGAACCACGCCATTGATGAAATCATCAAAGTTTCTATTTATGTTATCCAGGACCCAAGTGTCCATGATAGTTGGATCTACTATAATTTATTTGTTCGGAGCCTGACTCACAGATGCTATTCGATAAATAGCTAATAATTTTAATAATCCAAGAACGAATATATCTATTTTTGTGTTTATCTTAACATTGAAAATATATACTTATATACATATTTTAAGGTAGTTAGAAAGGAATGCTAAGTACCACTTCTCTTGAATTATAGTATGATTTACTCTCTCTCATATACTCTATATAAATTTTGGGTGTGCCAAAGTCAAGCAAAACCAATTGTTTCACAAGTTTCTTGAATCTGGGGCACTTGATTTGTCTCTGGCATTTTATCAGAAGTGGAACTGCTTAATTCACATGGTGTTGAATTTAGCCCTTCTTTTACAAGTTTTAAAACACAGTACCAAAAGGGTGAGATGGTTGTTGGCCTCCAGTGAATGATTTAAACTTAACAAGGCATAAAGGAATAGAACTCCTGGGCAACTTGATGTGAAATGTGTCATCCACAGGTCAACAGGCTGCAGCCACCCAAACTCATTTGTTTAGGCCTGATTAAATCCAGCAGGGGGAGTATGAAAATGAATTCAAAAGGATCAAATAAAAGAGAAGCATCAGAAAAACCACGTGTAGTATGCTTTCATTTCTTCCTACAGCAGGAAGCCATTGCCCTGTGCTGTCAAGTTCATGAACTTGCTAACAGCTTTTTATAGGAACAGTACGTTTTCTACATTTGATCTGAAAGAGACACATCTGAGGGTTCACCAGTGTCCACTTGCATGCTGAATTGTGGCAGCATGGAACTCTTCACTGTCTGACGTTTGAAAACTGGCCCTGGATACAATGCTTTGTGTGAGGTAAACCTACTGCGCTCCCAATACTTCCTTGAAAAGGTTGGCAAGAAACCCCAAATGAGACCATGTTTCACTGTCTGGTTGTCATTGTATGGCAGAGTGCAAGTTAAGCTTGGGGGGAAGCAGAGTCAGGAAAGAAAAAAATAAAACGTAATAAAAGCTCTCATATCAATAAGAAAAACTTCTATTTTTCTTCAATAATAAGGTAATTTTAGTACAATGATAAGAGACAGCTCATATTTTTATAAAATATTATTTCTGCTTTGAACATTGAAGAGTTTGGTGTATGTGCTTTTACTGGTCTTCTCTTTTCTTCCATGGTTCTTTTAGACTTGTTGGAAACAAATGGATCCAGATAGACAGAGGAGAGTTTATGTTGCCTCCTAAAGGAATGCAATATTATAACCACAATCCTATGTTGGATTTGGAGTTCCAGAATCCTTTTGGCAGTGTCAAACTTTACATCTTGTATATTTTCTGGCTTATTCTTTTTAACAGTATGAGTGATACTTTACCCATCTCACGTTCAAATTTCACTAGTTATTGATCTTGAACAATTTTCTTAATTTCTCTCAGCCATTGTCTTCTCATACACAAAATGGAAATATTAATATCATATAACTCAAGGGGTTATTATGAGAATGAAATTAGGAAATGCAACTGAAATCTATAGTACAGCACCTATCACGTAGTCACTACTCAGTAAAATGCTAGGTCTAATAATAAGTATTAACAATATTCCTAGAAAATTTGTATGTGTGAAAAAAATACACAGGATTTTCTATGGAGTTTGCTTTTCATTCTGATATATAAAATTATATTTCTTCCTACACGTTTGAGACCAGTGAGGTCCCTATATGTGTAAACTCTCATTTCACAAATATCACTTTACCATCTCACAACTGAACTCTACACACCCCACCCAAATTGTTCTATTCAGAATGAACTGGTGGGCCTTGACATGTTCACAGTGTGAATCAGGGCCAAATACATGATTCAATTCTCTATCTTTTTAGAAACTGCCACTTTTGAAAGGCCACACAAACAGAAGTAATACGAAGGCAAGGCTTATTCCATGTTGCACTGACAGATAGATATAAAATATCTATCTCAATAATTAATTGCTCAGCTGCTTCTGCCACCTACTCTCCCAATAGATAATTCCATTAAATATGTGCTGAGCGCATTTGCTAGAGGCTCCTTGCTGCAATTTACACACATTGGTTCCTGACTCCTTTATGAAATTTTAAATGGTGAAAAGAGATAAACACTCTGATTATCTACGTGTCTGATAAATGAATGTCTCAACAAAATTTCATAGCTAAAAATGTTATTTACTTAAGTGAGATTTTTTTGTGTGTGCATGGAAAGGTCAGATTTTTTTTCTCCCGTTGCTGTGAAATTGCTTCTGCTTTTTAGCAGATCTTCTAACACGGCTATTCTCCTTGCAGTGTTGACAAGGACACGAGAAGGATGTGGCCTGAAGAAATCAAATGAGCAGCATAAAATCCTGGCTGGAATCGCAGGCAGCCCACAGTTTGTGGTTTTTGAAAGTCTGTCAAAAAAGTTGCGTAATATGAAAGTAGAGACAGGACTTCTGAACAAAAATCAATAGCTGGATCTTTTGAACTGCCCATGTACAAAGTTCTAATGAAAATGTCTTTGAGGGGAGTTTTAATAGTGGACTTTGAGATCAGCTTCACCACTGGTCTGATAACGCTACAGAGCATTTGAAGTTTTCAAAGAATCCAAGCCCTGAAAAGTTTGGCTCAAACACTGAGGATGTAAATGCCTCTGAGGGGTCTGAGAAATAGCAACCTACAGCTGAAGAATATACAATGTATGTGCTTCGTGAACCATGTCAAATTTTAGCCACAGGATACAATTTACTTCAAGGGGGTTGATAGCTCTCTAAAAAGCAGCACTCCATGTTCAAACTAATAATTGATCAGGCACAAGGTACCATGTATTAAGGGCGTAGAAATGACTGAAAATAAATCACCCAGACAAGCTGATTTGGAAACAGTTTTTTCCTACATGTGTTTGAAGTAATCTAATGAGATGGGTGTTTATATCATATTCATTGATACTGTTTTTGCCTTTTTCTTCTTTTTTTTAAATATATATTTGTTCATTTAAATTCAAGCTAGAATATTATTCATGACTAAAAATCCTCATGATAGCACCAATACATAAATCAAAGGTTAAGATTTTAGGTCACTTACTGCCGATTCATTTTTTTTTTCTCATCTCCAGCTCTTATACACAAAAATACCCATTTTTTTGTAAACAAAAATGATAAAAATTTCTTAGTAGCTTGGAGAAAATCAATAAAATAAGCAAAATATACATGCACTAACATTCAGAAATCCTGGCCTCTAAAGTTGGAAATATTTCAGTTATTTAAGCTGCTTTTGGAAAATTTATATGTAAGCTATCCTTGAAAACACCCACCTACCCACCCATCAAAGGTAAGCAAAAATATTTTGTGTGGTAAGTAATAAAGAAAATTGATTTCTTTTTTGTTATTCCCTACCCTTACTGCCAAATCTCCCTGCCCCACACAGAGCACAGTAGCAGCTTAAAAATAAAATTATTGACTAATCATTTAGAAGGTTGTATCATTGATTTAAATTATTTTTTTAATGATAATTAAATACACTGTAGTTATTTTGCTATTAATCTAATCTGGATAGGAATACTACTTGTTATTACTATTAATTATTCATTCAAAGTCACTATGCCTAATCTTTGCTCTTTTTTTCTCCCTCTTATTTCCTGTCTGATAAATTCTATGAGTCAAGTAGATTATTTTAAAAACATAGGTGGTTGACTAATTTGTCCCACATTGGGATTTAAATCCAGACTATTTGACTCTAGAACTTAAGTTCTTAGTCAACTCCTTAGCCATAATGCCTCTGAAGATTCCATAATCAAGTGCTCAGACTCTAACTAAAACAGCACAGATTGTATCACCAAACAGTCGCGTGTTAGAACTCTAGCAGCCAAAAGTGAAACTTTGAATTTCAGGACCGGTTATTCTCTTAGATTGAGTTCCTGAGAAGTAGACTCTAAAGGTGGGGGTAGGGGTGCTTGTGCACTGATTTATTGAGAAGAGTGCTCTCAAAAATGAGGACAATAACAACCACCACAAAAGCCTCATAAAAGAGAAATGAGCCAAAAGGGCAAGGGGAAAATTCAAGCAAATGTGTGGGTTCCACTAAAATCTAACTTCAGCTTGATCCTATGGGAAGCTCTAGAGCATGAGGAATACCACAGAATTATTCTACTTTGACATGAGGGTGTCAGACATTAGCAGGAATTATCAGTCATATATTAACTATTGTCTACCACGATAGGGGTGAGGGTCATAAACTCCCAGGTATCTCTGTGTGAGCTGACTTCCAGGAGGCCATGGCTGTTTTCCAGAAAAAAAATGTATCTGTAAGCCATTGAACATCACTACGCACAAGAGTTGGGGAATAAGTGTCCTGTCAAGCACAGAGGATTTGGAAAGGGCGGTAACAGCACCCAGCATAAGTAGGAAGAGAGGGTAGGAGGTTGGTTGAAAGATGGCTCCATGAAACTACCAACGAAACTACCACTGAACTGGACAATGAGACTGGCTTCTTCTCCCAATCTGCCACTAATGTTGTCCTTCACAGGATGTTTCTTAACCACTCTAAGACTCAGATATCTCATTAGGAAAATGGATTGCTGTGTTAAAAATTATGATTTAATGACCAAAATCTTCTCCCTAGTATATTTTTTCTCCCCACAGATATTTAGTTACCCACATTTCCTATGTCTGAGGTCAAATAATATGTTTCCTAAAATAAGCATTAGGATCCCTGAAGGGTCAGCCTTTTCCCTTTTAACCAGAAGAAAAATCAGAACTTTATGAACTTTTCACCTGCTATTCACATTTGTTTGGATTGTATAAAGTTACTGCAGATTCAACAAGTCTTATCCACTTATAATAGTTTTCCTAAAACTGACCCCAAGGTATGTGTTCTCTAGATCTGGAATTAGAGTGCCATCTTTTCCCTGACGCTCAAGTCTGAAAGTGGGAGTCATGTGTGACTCATATTTCTCTGACTTTTATCATATCGCACTTTTCTTCAAGCATGCACAGTTATTGCCATCCCTTAGGTTCATGTCCTTATCTCTTGGTGCCTGTGCTATCTAGAGTTCCTTTCCTCTCTCCTCTCACCCATCTTATGCATCACTGCAAGATATTTTTCTACAGCTGCACATTTTTATAGACTGGTAATCCCCTCCATCAAACATAGGAAATAAACAAATGAAAAAAAAAAAAATAACCCCTTAAGTTCTTTTATCTTGGCATCCAATGACCTTAAAAATGTTTCAAATCTGTGTGTCCAATTTTGTCTACAAGAGGAGGTGCAGTATAGGGTGGAAAGCACAGACTATGCAGATAGACTATCTGGCTGGGAATAACTGCTTTACCAGTAATTGTTATGTGACCCTGAGGAAGTTACTTCACTTTTCTGTATTTATTCTCCTCAACTATCAGATGGAGATAATAAAAGTACCCACCACACTGGGATGTTCTGAGGATTAAAAGAGTTAACACATGTGAAATGTTTAGATTGGTGCCTGACACATCATAAGGGCTCAATTAAAGTTATTTTTATTAATGATTGTCTCTGCTTCAATCAAACTGGACTGTTCAACATCCTGAAGTACTTCTTATACTTTTCTAACATTCATTTACTTGTTAATTCTTTCAACGGCTATTGATTATTTAACTTGTGCAATGTGCACCAGTAAGGGCCCTGCCTTTATGTAAGTTACAGTTTACAAGGAAAGCAGCCATCAATAAGTAATGCCAATAAACATCCACATGTTCATACCATGTTCTTCCTCTCTCTCACTTGAGATGCCTTCCTTGTCATTCATTTCCTATGGATTTCTAACCCATTTTTTTTCAAGGCCTAACTTAAACATGAGGGATTTACTGAACCATTCCTTGGAATGAGGTAATTGGGTCAAAACACGTTTTTTATCCTGAATATTACTGTGACAATTCTATTCTGTTCTATTATAGAGTTACTTATTTATACTTTACTATGTCTTTTAATATTAAACCATGGCATGCTTGAGGAGAGAGACCAAGATACTCTCTTGTGTCTTTCTTCAAAGGCCTATCAATGTCTTAAGTAGAAATTATGGAAACCATATTAATTGACTAGTGATCAATTTTTCCATCTGTAAAATTGATCTTAGACAAAAGAGCTTAGCCTAATGGTTGGTTGCATTTTGTATCCTGCTTTGAAGAGATGAACTAATACTTTTGTTAATCAGAGAAGGAATCAGAATGTCACAACTCTATTCTCGGAGGCATGTCAGATCAAATGAGAACTTCAATAGGAAGAACCAGAGGACATGGAAGCCTAAATCTTTGATTTCTCCAATGCCAGTAAGTAGAAAACAAGAGGTCCTTGTTGCAGAAGGCACATCCTTTGGTATCAGGGAGCTATTTCTTTAAGATGGAAAAGAATTTGTCCAGCTTAGAGCTGGTCATGCAGACTGCAAATACTATGATAATGGGCATCATAACTTCACATTATGCAAGCAAAGGGATTTCTTAGAACATCTGTGATGCTTGCTATTGAGGCAGATTTCTAGACTGTCACACTAACTGTCATATATATGTCTTAGCTCTGGCTCATGATCCATGCCTTGTTTGTTTTGATCCCACTAGCTGGCCACACATGGGACATTAGTCCTTGAATACCTCTCATTTCATCTCATATAATCATATCTTTATCTAAGACCCACCATTCTTAGAGTCTTGAATCCTCCCTGAACCATCTCAATTTCATCCCAGCCAGGAATCCAGTAAAATTCACATTCATTACACACTAAACATTTATTGGGGGTCCACTTCAGCCAGGCACTGTTCTGGGAACTTGGGATATAACCAAAAAACAGAGAAAATGTCCCTATGCACAAGGATTTTATCCTCAAATAGAGAGAGGCTAAAATAAACAAATAAACCATTAAAGATATATAATATATGCAAGGGCTTATAAGAGTTGTGGAGAAAAAGAGACAAGATAAGAGGATGTAGAAAGAATTTCATGGCAGTGGGGTGGGAGGAACAATTTTAAATGGAAGGGAAGGCCCTTCTTTATAGAGCAGTTAGAATCTAGGATCTAAAATCATGTTTCTTGAATTTAAATTTTAGATATATCATTAACTATGCTGTGACCTTGGAAAATTTTTGTAATGTTTCTATAATTTAGTTCCTCACTTGTAAAATGTGAATGTAAAATAATATCAACTGCATAAAGTTACTGTAAGAATCAAATGAGATATACCCAACCCTCAGAAAAGGGGTCTATATATTAAGTAATCTATAAATACACATAATTATTGTTATTGTTACTATGTTAAATCTACCAAACTCTCAAAAATCTAAAAGAACACAACTTGCCCTTTCTTAAAAGTTTACACATTTGTAGAAATATTGACTTAAGGTGATATGAACAACTTGTTATCTAGTATCCTCTGGCATTCATTTTTATGAAGCATATGATGCAGTTAAAATATTCTTGATATTTAAGGGAGTATAGCCATACAGGCTAAGTTACAATGTATAGCACAATTCTACTACATGGAAAAGAACTGGGGAAACTAGTTGAAAGAGGGAAAAAAGTATAACTCTCCTCATTAGGAACACTTCATTTATTAGGTATCACACTTGAATTTGATTTCTTCATAAATGTTTTAAAATGTTACACAGAAAGGTGTCCCTATTTGCTATGTTATGGGTCCTAGGAAAAAATCAGCTATTCACAAATACAGTGCTCAAATTGATAGGCATTCTCAGCATCCTCTTCACCCCAAACCATTAGTAGATACTGAGGAGAACAGCCCAAAATCCTGATTTTTGATTCTGGTGGTTAAAAAATACTACTTTTTTTTCACACCTTCCATAAAGAAAGGGAACCCAGTTGACCACTTCAGTTTTCTGTAACGCACTTGAGTGAATTCATTATCAAGTAGGAAAGAAAAAAGTCAAGGAATTAATCATCACTTGCCTCCTGGTTAAATTTATAAAGACAACTTTCTCTCTGGGTGAATATTCTCTTAGCTCTAATTGAATCAGTACTTAAATACTACAACAAGACAAAAGTCTGGAGAAATTTTTCTACTCCCACCATTAAAATGTCTTCTGTTTTAACTCCAGTCAAAATAAAAAAACATGTCATGGTTTTCTACCACTGTAACAAATGTATAAGGCAGAAAGAAATATAAGGGATTTAAGGACAGTTGGAAATGAAATGAGGTGTTGGTCAATGTTCTCATTCTGTATCTGTTTTGAAATACAAAATGAAAATTCACAAGGGGATGCTTAATATAAAACAATTAAAAAATGAAATGAATTTTTCATTATGTTTTCAAACTAGTATAATATACAAAGAAAAAAGTTTTTATGGTCTACTGAAAACAAATCAAAAGGCCACCAGAAAATTAAAATAAAACACAACAATGGTGGAATTATATAAGAGAAATAATGCAGTTTAAAGTCAAATAAAATGTCAATTACTCTTTGACTGAAGTAAACAAATGTATTCTTAAAGGGCTGAATCCATTGTTTTAGTAAATAAGAATTAGCAAACTCTATATGCAAAGGACATTCAGGAGTTAATGTTATTTAATAGAGAAAGATAAGTAATAGTTACTGTATTCAGTCATGAAGTATTGCATAACAGTCTGCTTTTATATCAACACTAGCAATGCATGATGGTCCAAACATCATGTTTTGTCTCAAAATACATGGAAATCACTTTCATTATTATTGAATTATAACTGAGATAATGTTTATTGAGGCTAACAATATGTTAAATAATATTTTATTGATAGAGGATATGTCCTTCTATATCTAACAAGTTTTTAAAGAACACCTTGCCAAAACTTCAGCCCATAGCAAAAAGCTCTCAAATCTGCTTCCTTGGAAATCCTGATCCAGCCAGTAATCCACCAAAGATCAAAGCAATGGAATCCTACAAAGAAGCTGATCCATAAAAGCTTGGACAGAGTGGAAGTATCCGTGACCTTTGAGGCTGAACAGAGCATCTGAGACCAACAGCCTTAGACTTTGAAGTTGCATGGCTTGTTGAATTTTAAAAAATCAGCTTATTGTAGGAGAGGAGAGGCAGAGCAGGAAAATGAAAACAGAACAAACATATCTTCATAACTGAATTTGTGGGCTTCACTGTTAAGGAAGAAATTATCTCAATTTAGGGGGAAATCAACTGAGTTATTTTCTATTAGATATCTTCCTTTCCGCACCAGTAGTAAGCACCCTCTCTTGCCATTTATTCTACCACCATGCAATGAAACTTGGAAGACTGGACTAGCACTGAGTTAGGGAGCAACAAGTTGGCCTACAAAATTCATACTAATACTAATTAAGTATTAGTATGAAATACAGGAGATTGTTCTTTAGTGAATACAAAATTTTAGGTTATTGGCAATTGCATTTGTTTCAACCCAAAAAAGGAGGCTCATAATAAAGGATAGAGAACCAGAAATTATATTTTTGTGGGAATATATTATAGGACACTCTACTAAATTGGTATTGGTGTGGGAGCCAGTAGAGTAGAACACTTCAACTTTCCAGATACCTTTTAGACCTTATTTCATTCTACTGTCAGCAGTACTAGAGAACCAGAAATTATATTTTTGTGGGAATATATTATAGGACACTCTACTAAATTGGTATGGTGTGGGAGCCAGTAGAGTAGAACACTTCAACTTTCCAGATACCTTTTAGACCTTATTTCATTCTACTGTCAGCAGTACAACCTATTAAAAAGAATGAATAAATCAATGAATAAAGATATAGAACGATAACTAAGATGTATTAAAATAAAGTGAAAAAGCACATTGCTAACCATGGTCTCATTTGTTATAAGACTGTTTATTAGTTAACATATAGGAAAAAATCTAGCAAAATACACATGGGATTTGTTAGTAGTAATTACAATGACTGTCTGGGAGTGAGATTATGGAGGTCTTAAATTTCTATGAGTTCTATTTCTATGATGTCTACATTTATTTTATAATGTATGTTACCTTGGAAATCAGAAAAATAAAGATATTTTAAATATAAAAACAGCACTTACAATAAATTTTTGGCTGGCCAACAGCTCTGTTAAAATGCAGAGAAAATGACAAGCTAACTTCTATTCTTAGCAATAGAGAACTAGCTGGAGAAACAAATATAAGGAAAATTTCTTTCTCCATTTCTCATTCTCTTTTTTCCTCATTTTCAATCTTTGTCTTATTATTCACAGAATTTTTATCATACTTTGTTATCCTTGTGACTAAATTTTAACTCCTATCTTACAAATGAGCAAAATAAATAAATAAGACCCAGAGTTACTCAGTGATATGTCCCTGAACACAGAGCTAACAGAGAACCCACCAAGAATTTGAATTCAGGTCCTGAATCTCTACACTAATAACTTTTTCTTCTAGTCTATATTACCAAGTACACTTGTTATCCTAAGTTTATGATATTAGAGTAAGGGAATCTGGGGCATAGTTAAATCTAGTTAAATCTGGTTTTACAAAACCAGCAGGAAAAAAACCTATAGGCATAGTCCATTATTTCAGATGGGGAGGTTACTGCGGGAGTTTTGAGAGACTGATAGAAATAACATCTGACGGGCCGGCCCGGTGGCGCACTGCTACAGTGCGCCGCTTGGGAGCGCAGCAGCGCTCCCGCCGAGGGTTCGGATCCCACATACAGACCGGTTCCCGCTCACTGGCTGAGCGAGGTGCGGGCGCAGCACCGAGGGTTGCGGTCCCATTGCCGGTCCCGGTCCGGTGCGGGCACGACACTGAGGGTTGCAATCCGTTGCTGGACACGAAAAAAGACAAAAAGGAAAAAAAAAAGAAAATAACATCTGACAGTATAATTAGGAGGCATCCTAATGAAGAAGAAATCAGGAACTCATTGAAAAGGAACTCTACAACAGGCTACAAAAGTATTGGAACCTTTAGGGATGAAGAGAAATGGCTGACCATATTGTAAAAATGGTAATAGGAAGACAAAAGCTTAAAATGAATTAAGTTGGTGAATAATGCTGAAAGTAACAGTTGGTGATTTTGTAATATTCAGGATAGGAACAACAACAAGGAAAAGAACTGATGCTTGATGAAGTGCAAATGGTACAATACAGTCAATTGCTATTTTTATTCAATGTTATTTGTCAAGAAAATGATCTTCAGACTAGAAAATGTAGCGCAATAACTTCAAGTATTCAAATACAGATGAGTTGTATTCCAGGGTCCTGAAAAACTTCTAAACATTATTGTTGGCAGATAAGCAATCTTGAAGAGAATTTTATACAAGAGGATATTTTCTAAAACATGAAGAAGGTGGGATTAAATAAACTGTAAACCAGAGAGCTTATAGTTGACTCTATAAAAATGTCAAAAAGCATGATGCATGAGTGTTTAGAAAAGCAGTAACTAGTGTCCAATACCAGAATGCTTGCACCAAGACTATCTTATTTTTCTAATAAGACCCAGAGTCTAGACTGATAGAAAATTATGTAAACATAGAAAATCTGGAGTTGAGAGGGCATTTAATAACATATTTCATTATATTCTTACAGGACATGATGGAGAAGCATGCTATGATGATGATATAATTAGGTGGATTTACAACTGACACTACATATGTATCATTAGAGTCTTGATGACAGGACAGATGACAATCTAAAGAAAATTCACTGTAGGTGTGATATATGGCTCCACTTCTAAGTTTGTATGAACTTATCCTAGTAACATTCAACATTTGCTGGATGAGTCACATGAGGACATTAAGTCAAAGGTGATTAAATTTGCATATGACCCTATTAATTTTTACCAGTTTTATTATTTATTTACTTATTTATTTATTTTTCTGGTTTTGTTTTTCTTTTTGTTTTTAAATTTATTTTTTGAATTGAAACATAACTGGTTATGCATGTTTATGAGGTACAGAGTCAACTGTCAGCATTTGCATACAGTATGTGATGATCAAATCAATATTATTAACATTTTCATCATTACAAATAATAATTATTCTTTGTGTCCCTTACTTAATTACTCCCTAAGCCCTCTCTGCCTCGCCTTTTCCAGTTCTAGTAATATAACCCTATTTTGGAAGATATAATGAATAAAGATCTAAAATGGTGAGAATGATAAAGGAATTCTAATGATGATACTTAATAGGGAAATGTAATTCTTATACTTTGATCTGCCTAATAAGCAACTATAAAAGTAAAGAGTCGGGCTGGCCCGGTGGCGCACTGGAGAGTGTGCCATTTGGGAGTGTGGCGGCGCTCCCACCGAGGGTTCGGATCCCATGTGGAGACCGGTTCCCACTCACTGGCTGAGCACGGTGCAGGCGCAACACTGAGGGTTGCGATCCCGTTACCAGTCAGTAAAAAAGACAAAAAGCGAAAAAAAAAAAAAAAAGTAAAGAGTCGATGAGGCTTGTTTTAAATTTTATTTATTTATTTATATGTATGTATGTATGGTACTATTATTATTATTATTATTTGCATGATTCAAATCCATTTACTCTTCATGTACTCTTCTTTTCCTTCAGGGAACCACCTTACTTACCCTCAGGCCACTATCTGACTTCCAGTGTTGGACCCCCATTTCCTGACTTCTGGGTTTAGGCATGTGATTTAGGTAAGGACATTGAGAAATACACACCCCAGTAAACACAGAGATTGATTCAGATATGGGAAAGTAAGAATATCCAGCAATCTCCAATACTTATGCTAGAACAGTTGGAAAGGAGACTGTCTTTATACTGGGGATGTTCAGCTGTAAGAAATATACACCTGGAGCTTCTGGCAGCTATCTTAGCATCCTATGGAAAGAGCATGCCTGAGAATCAAGCTAACATAAAGGAAAGCATTTACCTGGATTCCTGATGGTAATGTTTCAAACTAGGATCTAGACCTGCCTAAAGTCAGAGACTGCTCTTGGAGTATTATTTACAATTCTGAGTTGTGTGTTCCAAATGCAAGCAAAGACAAGCTGGAAGAATATTACACAGTGAATTTAATCACCATGTGATGGTTTTAACTAAGAAAATGCTAAGGTTTGCTTCCAAACTTTAAACATGATTTCATTATTTAAATTTATCATTATGCAATGCCCACTCAAACCCAGCTTCTATACTTCTGAATGAGAACTATATTTACTCATCTATAAAATTCTGATGAGGATCTTAGTCCATCATTTTTTTTAATTCTAATTTTAAATTCAATAAAAATTTGTGACTACTATGTATCAAGAATACCTTAATTCATTTAACATGTAATTGAGAATTTACTAAAAGTGATAAAACTATTGCAAATGTTACCAAAATAAATTCCAGACAAAGGAGTTCTAAAGAAAAATTTCAGGGAGATTCTTAAATACACATTTCAAACTCCTCTACTTATAAAAAATGCACAAAATAAAAGAGCAATAAAGAAGCTTGAAAAATGCACAAAAAATAAAATGCTATTATGATTGATAGGTAAAAAAATGCTTTTAATTCAAGAAAAGGAAAAAGGCAAGCAAAGAAGACAAACCTCCCTCCCCAACTAAACTGAGCATGGATCATGCATGGAAATTAGCTAAAGAAAACAATAAAATTATCCATTACATATATTAAAATGTTAAACTACACAAAAATAAAAATAATTCAATTAAAATAATAATGTGATTATTTTGACCAATTGGCAAAGATTTTCAAACTGTTCTTTTGTTCCTAACAATTAATGAAAGTAGCAATTGGTAGAATACTTTGAATTCAATTTGACAATATTATCAAAAACCCAAAATATGATCATATTTTAACTCAGTTACCACATAACTTAGATTTAATCCTGAAAAAAAATTCAACAATATGAAAGGATATTTGTGGAAGCATTATTTATGCCATTAAAAATGCAAAGCAAAATAAATATCCCGAAAGAGAGATGATTTTAAACAATTAATTGTTTTAAATTATACAATTCAACACTATGAAACTACAAAAAGTAGTGTCTAAAAAACAAAGACAAATACACATTATATTGCTAAACTTAAAAAATAAAATAAAATTTATATATGCTATGCTTCCAATTTTTAAATTAAAAATGTACTTTACATTGCTCCAAAGAAATGCATAAAAACATTTGACTATCTGTGACTTTCTTTTGTAAATATGTTTGAAATAAATTATCACACACACAGAAAATGCCCAAATCCTAGGTGTGAAGCTTGATGAGCTCCAGAAGCCAACTTGTGCTCTCTTCCAGTCACTGCTTCTTCAAAAAAAAGGTAGTTACTATCCTGACTCCTAAGGCCATGAATTAGTTTTGCCTGTTTTTGAATTTTATATAAATGGAAGAGTGCCATATGCATTCTTTTGTGTTCTGGCTTCTTTGGTGTTGTATCATGTCCATGAAATGTGCCTGATTTCGTGTGTGAAATTGTAATTCACTGATTTTCATGGCTTTATTGTATTTCATTGTATAAATGTGCCCCAAAATATATCAATTCTACTGTTGAACATTTGGGTAATTCCCAGTTTTAGCTACTACAAATAGTGTTGCTGTGAAGGTCCTCAATGTCCCTATCTCCCAATGCACATATTTATGCACCTCTTTAGGTTATGAGCTTAGGAATGACATTATAGAGTCATAGGGCACCATATGATCAGCTCTGGTAAATACTGCTAAAGAGTTTTCCAAGTGTTTTTTCATCAATTTATACTACCATCAGCAGGATTCTTGTTCTGCCACATCCTTGTCAAAACTTGATATGATTTGTCTTTATTTGAACCATTCTGGTAGGCAGGTTGTGGTATTTTTCTGTAGTTTTAATTAGCAAATTTTGATGATCAGTGTAATGAAATGATGAGATTTTAATTTTCTTCCTTACATGTTATATATTTTTAAAAATCTATATTGTGAGCTATATAAATCCAATAATTACAAATAAAATTTGCTCAAAAAATGTACATGCATTGTTGGTTTGTTACCACAGAATTTTTCTGAAGTCAATTGTTGGTGGACATTTCATCTCAGAAATAAAATTGCAGCTCCATAAACAAAGATAATAATTCTTATTGTATTCTATATAGCTGAGAACCGAATATTTGTAATTTGAAGGTGCCAGTTAACACCATAATATGTATAACTTTCTTATTCATTATGTAAAGGCTTAGGCTTGGTATCATTAATTTTTGGAGGAAAGAAGTATACTAAACTTTTTTTCTTTCCTAATTCAATTCAAACCATCAGTCTTGCTATAATTTTAAATAAATGTATATTCCAAGGCATTCCTTTTATTGTGTTTACATGTCTACTATGAGCATTTATTACCATTTTATGAAGAAACAAATGAGCTTTAAAATGGATAAGTATTAAAAACTATTACAAAATATCTATACAAATTATATGTTCATCAATGATATGAAGTACTTAAAATCTCTCTATGATGTAATATAATCAACAGGTTTGTACTAAATATTTGTCTGGCATATATTCATACGTATATTTATTATATCCATAATGCCTAGGTAATGTCCAGCCATACAAGTTCTAAATGAGCTGGGTTCCAATTCTTTTCAAAAACGAGGAGCTCTGCCTGAGTAAATTATTCCTGAAATTATGGGAGAGAGTTGGCTCTTCCACCTTCCAAAATCATGGACATATTTGAGTAGAAAAGCTGTTATTGTTCAACACTCTCCTTCAGGGTGCTGTTTGCAGTGAAATATCAAGTTTTCATAGGTTGAGAGGTGAGCAGGAGGAAAAATCAGTGAGAAGTATTCATTTTCTTAGTTGATATTTAAGCATAAAACTTGTTAGTAGAAAGGAGGAAATCATTTTTGTGTAGAAAAGCTGTTTCTAAGAAATAAAGTGAAAGAAGCTCTACTCTCTGCAAAGGACACACCGAAATGTCAGCAAGTATAAGCGAATATTCACAAAGCTTAAATTAGTAGGTCTGTCACCTCTTAAGAATTACTTTTATCTTTCTTATCCCTAAAAGAAGATCCTCCAGCAGAGATATTTCCTCTTATCCTTTAGAATGGTGCTTTGGAGACATTAAAAGAGATTTGGGGCGTGAGGGGAAGGTGGGGAGGACTTGCTTAGAAAAGCATCACTGTGTATAGAAGGATGTCTGTAACCTAAATTATGAAGCAAATGAGATTATTATTAAACATTTCTTATATAAATCATAAAAACCTTTTCAAAACTAAATCTGATTTAAGAAGGTAAACTTGTTGTCATAAGGTGTTTTGAATGACATTATTAAATGTCGTAAACTGAAGATTAACTTTCCTTAGTATAAATTTGCTTGTATTTGAACAGCAAAGCTTCCAAATAATCCCTCAGAAGACGGGGTAGAAGTTGGCAGCTTGTATAAGCCTTTTACCCTTCCTTAATGTGAAAGTAAACTGCAAAAGCCGTTATGTCTAAGAAAAGGGTAATCAAGAAAAATATCATTAAAGTGTATTTGAGATTAAATGTTACAGGAAGAGCCTGCCTGATACCTTACACAAGTAACTGGATTTTGTTTTCCAATGTATGCCGATTGACTCAACGGTCAGAGCAGACTGAATTGTATTTTTGTAAGGCTCTTCAACAGGCAGCCAAATAAATAGCTTTTCCCTCGCTGCATGGTTTGCTGTTTGCTTAAGCAAAAATCCAATTTCTGGAGAGGACTCCACAAGGGCTAAATTCCCTGCCATTTACAAGTGTCCCATTAGAGTAGCTTTCTATATGGAAATAACATTCCAAGACAAGGAGAGAAACGTTAGGTCTGAGGTTCGCTGTTCCTGATGTGTTTTATTATTTCTTTTTCATCTGAAGAGTAGAGCTGCTCTCCCAGGAGAAAGAAGGAGAAAAAGAATCATGTTTGAATACAAATGTCTCAAGAAACTGGAGCTTCTTTTAAAAGTGAAATCTCTCCTTTTTTTGGTATTCATCAAGGACAAGGGAAGAACTGACAGCTTCACACTCAGCCTGCCTCTCATTAAAAGGTTTTTTTAATTAAGAATTCAAAGGAAAAAAACTCCAAGTGCAGTAGCATATATTAGAGATGGTGAGGCTTGGGTTTGATTACTGTTTCCTTTAGTACATCTGGAGGATGCTTTTATTTGAAAACAGTCACGATTAGAATGAGACTACTTGTGTGTCTAGCTTTAAAGATGCCATTTAAAAGGTGTGGTAGTTTTTCGATAGCTTTTTTTCAGGAGGTGAAAAAAACAAATTTTAATGAAGGTTCATAAATTTTCAGGAGTGTATTAACTAATAAGACTAGTATGTATGATAGTAATAAAATGCTCATTGATTTTTTAAAATCAATTATTGAGGTTTAAAATCTCTGTAATGAATTCAAATGCCTAATCTATGTTTCTGATTTATAGTTCTTGAAAATGAATAGTCATGAATCTTTGCATGAACTGATTTTATTTACTTTTTCAATTTAAAGAAATGAACACAGATTGAGCAATATAATATAGTTATTCAAAAATAATTAATCTAAAAGGGGGGGAAAAAAAAAAAAAAACTCCTGGAAAGTGGTCTGGAAAACGTAATTGCATTACAATGTTAGGTGGTTTGAATTAGACAAATGTCTATTGACTTAGTTGTTCTACATACTATAGAAACTGAAAGATAAATTCTTGTTTTCATAACAGCTTCTCTAAAGGAGAAGTATAAAGTATCACCATGAGGACAAAGTGATTCTGCTTATCAAACTTCCTTTTCACACAGCTCAAGGACATCTGAGTGTTCTTCCATGATCATCAGGAATATACTTTAATATAACTATTAAGTCTCACCTAAAAAAAAAGTCAAAAGTAAAAGCACAATACTATACAGCCTTTTAGACACAATTTAATCAAATAAGTTTCTTTTTTTAATCTGTATTTATCTTACTTCACACTTAGAAATATTATATATAGAGAGATAACTCTACCTGGGAGCCTCTTATTCAGTGAAAAGAGAAGCATTCTACTACTTTGAATATGATTTCTGTTTGGAAGAAAATGAGAAAGACACATGATCCAAGACAATGAAGAGAACTTGACCATTAGAAAGGTCTAGTATTTTTTGTCCAAATCTTTATACAAATGTAATCAAAGCAAGACTAAATAGAAAATCTTGGAACAGAGAAGAGAACAGTAGGCTAATGGAAAACTTCATGATGTTGGGTCATTTGCCCTGTCCCTTAATATTTTAGTTTCCCTATTTGTAAAAGCAAGGAATTTTGACGAGGTTTTTTTTATGTTCATTTGACCTCCCAACTTTTTGATCTCATGGGATTTACAGAGACATTTATTTACTTACTTACTTACTTATTCCTTTCCTCATGCATTAAGTTGTCTTGAATTTATCACCCTCTCTGACTTACTACACATATAACTAACTCATATAACATATACTTACATATAACATAATTAACTTACTACTCATATAACTTATTACTAACATATAAACAAACCTGCCCTTGTTTTTAGTATCTCTTTCAACAAAATGTTAGTATTAAGAAGTCAGAAATGTATCCAAGATCGTTTTGCTTTCACATACCACAATGTTCATGGTTAAAAAATCAACTCCATTTAGGGGGGTTGCATTGTCCAGAGAGAAAATCTTAATTTTATGATACAGCCAAGTGTTTGCTCAAATTTCCATCACTCACTAAGGTATAGTTTATGGTCAATATGATGTACACATCATACAGGAGTCACCAGCAAAGCTGAGGAATTGTATCAGCCAGAGGCCAAGGTAATATTTTCAGATGTTAAATGTGTTTATTTAAAAAAAGGACAAAACACTTCATCCAAATTAGATAAAAATGATATTCAAAACTAACTATTTGCAGGTATCAGGAAAAGAAAAAAATAATAAAGTACCCTACACAATCATATTCTTTCCTGTCACTAGGACTTAGAATTTCATTTTTGAGAAGTATCTCTCATCGTCGGACAACTACTGAGCTAGAAGCCTGTTGCTTAGTTGATGGCATTTTAAGATGAAGCCATTAAGGTACATTTGGTCCTGGCAACTCAACGTGAAAAGGGAAAAAATAAAGAACACTTAATTATTTTTTAAATCTTGACTAAAAATTTAAACTTAGTAGCTGGGGAACATGACATAATGTGCAATGTGAGGTCTCTGACTAAATCATCCAACCTTTGTTGTCACTGAGGGCTGGATTAACACTCAAGCTAGAAGCCTGTTGCTTAGTTGATGGCATTTTAAGATGAAGCCATTAAGGTACATTTGGTTCTGGCAACTCAATGTGAAAAGGGAAAAAATAAAGAACACTTAATTATTTTTTAAATCTTGACTCAAAATTTAAACTTAGTAGCTGGGGAACATGACATAATGTGCAATGTGAGGTCTCTGATTAAATCATCCAACCTTTGTTGTCACTGAGGGCTGGATTAACACTCGACCCACAATTCCCTTAGAATGAGGAACACACAAGGCAGGGAAAGGGAGGTTTGCACTTGAGTGGTCTCCTCAAGGTTATCGACTAAGATGAGAAAGTAGGATACTGTGGACATTTTCATTTGACAACATTCTGCCTGTTGCTGAGATCCTGGAAGCATTTCGATTGTCTCAGGAGGTGAAGAAGATGTTGAATAAATCCAGGTTGGATACTTGCTCTTCTCCTTTCAGTAAGAAAAAATGAAAAATTTATTTCAAGTGAAGTGTGAGTGATCCATGTCAGAACCTCTGGATTCAACTTGGAAAAACAAAACTAAACAAAAAATCCAAATAAAAACAAATTCCATGTCCACTACTCTATGTAATATTCAGTATATTATTTTCATAATTTTTTATTCTCTAATTATACTTTGTTGCCAGGGGGCTTAAGGTTATCTTTTCTTAATTATTTTAGAAATATTTAAGAATTCCTTATGTATATTGGAGTTATCTGTTAATGATTTAAGGTATCTTATGAAATTCATGTTAACAGATTTCAAAACTCTTAAATTCTACAGAATCAAATTATGATGTTATGATAAAATACATAATCTTAAAACCCCATACAAATTATTGGCATGAGGCCAGCTGCAAAAAAACAAAAGAAAAATTATTGACATGAATGAGGGTTGCCCCCCAGTAGTGTGTATATAACTTTTCATTATAAGTATGAATTGATTCAGGAATTCTTGGAAATTATACTATTCAGATAACTAAATATTGTCAGTACGGGTGTAGGCAGTATTTCTGCGTGTGCCTGGTAGGTCTATGCCTCCTGCACTTAGAATTGCTTGTTACCCACATCCATTACTCCCCTCATTCCCAGGCACAGATCCAGGTTCCTGGTTTATCCATGAAAAGGAAAGTCTCATGGGACCAGCGAAAGGAAAGGAAGAGAGGGACAGAGAAGAGAGGGACAGAGAAAGGGAACATAATAAGGCTTTATCACAGAGCAAAGGTACCTGCCAAGGAAGTGCACAGACATTGCCAGCAGAGAGAGAGACACACAGGCATGCATCTCCCCTTCCCTCCCTTCTCCACCTTCTCTACCTTCTCTCTCTCTCTCTCCTGGTCCAAACCCCTAATAGCCCTTTTTGTTCCTCCTTTTGTTTCATTTCTGCCCCTTTTGTTCCTCCTTGTGGGCAGGTGTGATGGCGTATCATGCTGATTCGTTGTGTGGTTAAGCTGTCGCCAGTGCCTCGCGAATCCATTAACTGCCAGGTAAAGAGGTGGGCAGTGCCAATCCAGTCTGAATATTTATGAGCAGCCTCCCTGCGGCACGTCCCTGTTTTATCCCTGCCTCATCCCATCTCCTCCTTTGATTCTGATCCTACAACTCCTGCTGAATGGGCAGCAGAACTCATTTCTTACCAGCCTTGGCACACAGCCCATTAGATAAAAGTTGGACACCTTATCCAACGTGGATCCATCTTCTCTACCAGAGATTTTAGAATTAGAATTCAGAGATTCTATATAGTTACGAGAGTCTATGTTTACCCAGAACTCGGACACCAAAGCAGAGAAAGCCAGTGTGTACAGACTGAAGTAAGCACATTTCCACGGAAAAGGAGAGACAAAGATCCCTTTGCTTCTGTGGTTCCAGCTCTTTGTTCATTCCTTTCTGGAGGAAGAACTATGCTTCATCATCTTTGATTAAGATGGCCTATATTCCCCTGGTAAATAATATAAGATGGCCTATATTCCCCTTTCAGCACAAGTTAGTCTGATTAAGGTATCTGTTATTTATAACCAAAAGAATCTCATCGAATACGATACTCAAGAGGAAAACAAATTAAAATCTAACTACCCTCAAGAAAAGAGATAACAAGCAAAATAATTGAACAAGTAAGTTTGAAAAGAAGAATGGGAACTGGAAGATAAAATACATTTTATTATTATACTGGGCTGTCAAGCCAAGTGTTTTCTTAATTAAGTAACATTTGTTTTAGAAATCGAGGAGATATTCTGAGCAGACTCCAAGTTTATCCGTAACCACTTCTCATCTTTGCCTTCTAAGAAAATGACTTAGATTCTTAGTTTTGAGACTTTCACTTTGAATCAGATTCCTACTTTAATACTCATACTTCGAAAACTTTGAAATAACTCAAAATAGATGTATTAAAAAGTAGTGTTCAGAGATAGTACATGTCATCATGGACTTCTGGATTTTATGCTTAAGGCAGGAATAATAAATATAGAATTGCATTAATCTTGTTCAAAGAACATTCTGCAGCATCTACTGACAATTATATTTTATACCAAAGTCAAACTTAAATCAAATTTTTAAAAATTAAGAAGCATAGGAGACTTAATCCCTTACAAATCTAGGAGCAATAATAATGGTCTTTTTTTTTTAGGGGAAATTTAATCTTTAAAACATGAATTAAGCAGAAACAATCTCAATTAATTATGTTTCAAACATTTTAGACAAGCATAAGATGTAAAAACATAAAATATCATCTTCATTTATTAACAAAAAATATATGTTCTCATTAATGATGTGGGCAACTTTCTGTTAGTAGCATAATGTCAGTTTTAAATCAGGATGTTATCAATGTGATTTATATACACATATATATCACTATTAATATATACATAGATCACTATTTGTTAAGTTTTTGATAAAGTGCAAACTTTAAATTAGTACTGTCAAGAGTTTTAATAAATGTGCACAAATTGCTTTGTGACTTTTTTTAAGAATAAATTTTACCCACATGCAAATTCTTCTTATTTCTCTCCCTGCCTGTCAGTGCAGTGAGAATTTGGGTAATATATTTATAAGCTGGTGGTTTAAGTACCATTAAAGAATCAGATCAACACTTTGCCATAGACTAATCCAGAAAATCACACTTGAAACAGTGGATATTGTGAGTTCATTTCTTTTTCCCTTCAGCCTTTCTAATCCCTTCAGATTCACATACATAGCGATTTTAATTCCATATTAAACTTTGCAATATCTACCAAAAATTACTGAATTTGAATGCATGAATTTTATTTAATGTTTTTTCACGTGATTAATTAAAATATCTTAGACACATCTTTAGAATAAAATTTTAAATATGACTATTAGTTAACTGCCTATTATGGTAATGTTTCATTGAAAGTGTGCAGATGTAGCAAAATGTGCCACAGAAAATATTCAATGTATAACATAAAATTAATAATAGTAAATGCTTATAAAGTGCTTACTGCGTTCCAGGTACTGTGCTTTATACATATTAACTAATTCAAAATCTATGAGGTTTGGTACTATTCCTATTTCAAAGAAGAAATTTTGTCACAGAGACGATAAGTAGCACAGCCAAGTACATTTAACAAGCCATTGCACATTTGACAGAGCAAGCAAGTGGTAGAGATGGGATTTGATCCCAGGCAACATAGCCCCTGAGTCTACATTTTCAGCCTATCACCTCATACACAATCTACATACCCTAGTGACAGGATATATCATTACCCCTTATCACCTCACACAGGAGGACATACATATATGTTCTTGTCTCCAATTCACAGTATCTCCTTGTCTCAGGAGGGATGCCTTTGATTTGCAGCTAGTAACTAAACTGGTTTCAGCAATGTAATGGCTACTGTAATGACCACCCAGATCCCTCTTGAGAACTGATGGACTGAGTCTCCCAATTGCTAGCAATGCTTCCAACATCCTTACCTGTCAAATTCCTTTTGGGATTGCCTTCATTGACAGAGTTGCCGTGCCAAGGTCACATCACCTTCTAGGGCAGTTCACATCTGGTTGATGCCCCTTGCCCTCACTCAGGACTACTCTGGAGGAACATCCCTAATTCAGAGTTCTCCGTGGTCTGTCTGAGGCTTTCCTTAAGAGTGCACTGCTGCCTAATTACTCCCTCTGCCCAATCCTGCCTTCTTCCCCTTCCACAGGTGTTGATCCCATGAATACTCCCTGATAAATTTTGTGCAGGCTAATCTCCATCCCAAAGTTTGTTTCCCAGGGAACCCCAAGTACAACACACAATAGAAGGAATTTTTTTTGGCTCATACAACTGAAAGTCTAGGAGCAAGCCTATCCTCGAAGTCTGTTTGATTAAGAGGCTTCAACTTGCTTTCCTTCTGTTTTCTGTTCTGCCTTTCAATGGTAGCTTCATTCCATGGCTGATTTCTTGCAATAGTGGAAAAATCATTACATCATTTCCAGTCATCACATCTGCACATCAACCCATCCAGAAGGAAAGGCCAAATAAACTGCTATGATTGGACCGCTTAGCTCATAAGGTAGAAGAATGGAAAGTATTACTTGGCTTAAATAAATAAATATCTACTCCAGGAGCCTAAGCTCTTGGAGTCACCTTTCACCGGATTGCTTTGAAGTAAGGGAGGGTGGTCAGATGAAACTCTGGTTGTTAGAAAGAAAGGATGAGTGGGTAGTGAATGTTGGACAGGTAATCAATAGCATCTATGGTTCTCCAGAAGGGGGAGAAAAGAAACAGAATAATCTTCTCATATTGAAGTAAGGGAGGGTGGTCAGATGAAACTCTGGTTGTTAGAAAGAAAGGATGAGTGGGTATTGAATGTTGGACAGGTAATCAATAGCATCTATGGTTCTCCAGAAGGGGGAGAAAAGAAACAGAATAATCTTCTCATATTGTATTCAGTTTCCTCTACATTTTTTTAAATGAAAAATATTCCCCTCAGTTTTTCACCAGATAACTCATATTATCCATAGCTTAAAATTTATTTTCTCTACTATGCTTTCTCTCTCCTAAAGACAGGTTTAGAGGTTTCTTTACCACATTCCCACAGAGTAATGTGTTCACCCTACTATATTTTATTTAGTCACTCACTTAATAGCTTTCTCTTTTATTGGACAATTAATTCCTTAAAGGCAGAACCCAGATCTTATTCATTACTATACCCCCTCCCCACAAGTAACACAGTGTCTGACAAGCAAATAATATTCCATGTTTTGAAATAAATGCATAAATTCTGGCTCTTCCTGGACATATTCCTAAGAGGTTCGTAATAATGATGAAGCATTCATAATTCTGACTTTCCTACTGAAGAGTACATCTGAATGGAAGAAAACAATACTATGCTGAGAGGTAGAAAGCAGAAGACCATTCTCCCTGCCTAGATGATGACTTCTCAGAGAACAGTAAATACAAGTGCAGGTAAATGTTGACTGTTGAGTATGTGCATGTAAAATGTGCAGAAGTCAGTAAAGAAAGCCAGGCTCATTCACCCTGATGCCTGAGCTGCTGGTGGGAATTTTTTGAAAACTATTTGGAGGAAAGTATTTCATAGAGGAGAAAGTGAGGCTTGATCATAATTTTTGAGGTGCTAAATGAGTAGGAGGTCATTAAACAAGACAGGAAGTTCAAAGGGAGCCTTTGCTTTTTGAGGGTGGTGCATCATGAACATGCTTTGAACATGGTGAGTTTGGGAACCTGAAGAGGATTTAAGTGGACAAATGCAGAAAACAAGAACCACCAGTCAGTAATAGTTACCGTTTTCATTTTAGGAAAAACGTATTTTTGTCTATAGAATGCTAGTTATTTAAGAATTTTGTTTGTAATAAAAGTCAGTGGTCCTCTTGGAAGATCACATGTACTCATCTCTTGCTTAGTCACTTTATTTTATTCCTGGAAACCCTGCTAGGTTGTTTTTTTTTTTTTTTCCCATTCATTTTAATGTGAAAAAAACTGATGTAGTCCATCCTAATAACCAAGGATACAGAATTTTTACAGATAGAAAACGATATTAAACAACAAAAACAAGTTTATATGAGTAATAATCAACAATCTGAAAATAAACAAACACAATAGTTGGTATATATCATGTAATTTAATGAATATGTATTGTACTTTCCAAAGCAGGAAACTTTACTGGACTGTCACAGAATGTAGGTAAGGGAGCCTTTCTTTAGAAAGGAAATTCATTGTTCTTTTTGACCTTTTCTTCACTAGTTTTTCAGACTTTACAGACTCATTGCTATCTTGCACCCAACCTGTACTTTAATGCAAGTTTCAAGTACTTCTGTAGCAAAATTAAGAACAATCATGAGAGTACTTTAGATCAAGTGAAAAGAACACTTACAGACAACATGCAAATATTTATAAGAGATGCCACCTCTTCATCCTTCTTTCTTGTCATACATAGACAAAGAAAAGCACGTGGGGTTCATTCAAAATTGAATAGTGCACAATTTTGTTCCATATGATATGCTCTGAATAGAAACTATTGTGTCATAAAAATTGATGAATGTTTCATTGCCTAAAATCTCCATGTCAAAGTATCACTTATAGTGTATGTTTTAGGATGAAAAATTAACTATATTTCTCAAGAGCATTATGGCAACAAATAATTAACTGAAATGCAGTTGTGCAAAATAAGTCTTTACATGTTTGATCTATATATCCTGCTATTTTAGAACTTACACTAGGAAAAAGATATTGCTCTGACAACTCTAAAGTGCTTCTATTTCCATTATATTTTCATTTTTTGTGAAAATCATCATAAATATCACACTTGGTTTTATATATAGTAGTTGCTCACTCACACGCTTAAAGTTCCATTATTCAAACAAGATTCATTGCATTCCTTCTATTTTCTGAAGCATTGCATTGGATGTTGTATACAAAATTATGACCATCTAAATAAGGATATTTGGAGTAATGTAATTCTAAGCAGCTTTCAAAAGCTAGATTAAATCCAAATTTTACTTCAAGGTCATATGACCCTGTTTTCTTTCCAAACTTCTGTCACTTTTCAATGCAAGTTGTTGAAATATGATATCAATGCAAGAAAAATATCGTAAGTTTACAACATCATGAATTTTTATAAAGAAAGCACCCTAAGCAGATCCCTAGTCATTGGATCTCCAGAAATGCAATCATACCTCATCACTATCTGTCCCTCCAAAAGATAACCGACATCCTAATTTCTCACACCATTGACAGTTTGGACTTTATATAAGGGTGATCATACAATTTATATAAGGAAGTGTATAATCTTCATTCACTCATTGTACATTTGTAAGACCAACTTTATTTTTAGCATTGCAATACCTAATTAATCACTATTGTATTGTTCATGAGAGTAATAAATAATTTATTTTTTTCATTTTATTGTATGTAGTTATAGTTTTCCAGTTTGGAGCTACTAGGAATATATCTGCTATTAATATTTATGTACAGGCTATGAATTCACATACAATTCATGTAGATATGTTTTCATTTCTTTTTGGGTAAATGCCCAGCAGTGCAATGGCTGGATGAAATGGTGAGCTTATGTCTGAATTGATAAGAAAACAGCATAAGTTAAATTTATCATTTTTTTATGACTCATTGTCTTTTTCTTTTTCTAAAAAATATCCCCCCCCATCATGACTTTCCAAATGCTTTGATTTAGAGGCTTTATTGTTTCAAATTTTATATTTATGCATAGT
>NW_007739099.1:1400-2908 GCF_000696425.1 Galeopterus variegatus | reverse complement strand
TAGAACTTACACTAGGAAAAAGATATTGCTCTGACAACTCTAAAGTGCTTCTATTTCCATTTTTTGTGAAAATCACCATAAATATCACACTTGGTTTTATATATAGTAGTTGCTCACTCACACGCTTAAAGTTCCATTATTCAAACAAGATTCATTGCATCCCTTCTATTTTCCGAAGCATTGCATTGGATGTTGTATACAAAATTACGACCATCTGAATAAGAATATTTGGAGTAATGTAATTCTAAGCAGCTTTTAAAAGCTAGATTAAATCCAAATTTTACTTCAAGGTCATATGACCCTGTTCTCTTTCCAAACTTCTGTCACTTTTCAATGCAAGTTGTTGAAATATGATATCAATGCAAGAAAAATATCGTAAGTTTACAACACCATGAATTTTTATAAAGAAAGCACCCTAAGCAGATCCCTAGTCATTGGATCTCCAGAAATGCAATCATACCTCATCACTGTCTGTCCCTCCAAAAGATAACCAACATCCTAATTTCTCAAACCATTGACAGTTTGGACTTTATATAAGGGTGATCATACAATTTATATAAGAAAGTGTATAATCTTCATTCACTCATTGTACATTTGTAAGACCAACCTTATTCTTAGCATTGCAATACCTAATTAATCACTATTGTATTGTTCATGAGAATAATAAATAATTTATTTTTTTTCATTTTATTATATGTAGTTATAGTTTTCCAGTTTGGAGCTACTAGGAATATATCTGCTATTAATATTTATGNAAAAATATCCCCCCCCATCATGACTTTCCAAATGCTTTGATTTAGAGGCTTTATTGTTTCAAATTTTATATTTATGCATAGTACAACAACATCCTTCCATTTGCCACCACACTTTTCCATTATATCAGGCATAATTTGCTTAAATTATTTTTTTCTTAATTACTTTCTATTTACAGTTTCCCGCAGTCTTTATCCTTTCACATAGACCTGAGGTTCCTTCTGATATCATGTCCCTCCTCTGAGGAATGATAAGGTAACTCCTTTAATATTTTCTTAATATGGTTCTGCTTTTAACAAATTTTCTCAGCTTTTGCTTACATAAAAAGTCTTTGTGTTTACTGGCTATTACCAAAAAAACAGAGAATAACAAATGTTGGGAGGATGCAGAGAGAGGGGATGTAAGGCCCCATAGAAGACCCCAAAGGAGGCACTCCCTAAAACATGGCGCTTTTCTCTTCCGGGTCCTAACAATCTCACCGGCGCCAAGGTGCAGCCTATCAGAAATCATTACCCGCCCCTGGCCAATCAACTACCGCCCCGTGTACTAACCACCCTCTCCCGGAACCCGGCTCTACATAAATGTATGCTTCTCCCACGAATAAAGTGGAACTTCTTCAGTGAACTGTCAGCTCGGGTCCTGTCGTCCTTTCATTGGTGCCGAAACCCGGAAGGAGCTCACCCTTACCCGAGGAGACTCCTTCTCGGACCTCCTTCACTCTCTCGGTGGTTCCCACTGCTGACGCTTCGCCCTCG
>NW_007739099.1:0-344 GCF_000696425.1 Galeopterus variegatus | reverse complement strand
CACATTTTCGGTCTTAAAGGAATTTAAGGGACCAACTACACCCAGTAGCTCTCCTATAGTCAGGGTAGGAGGAAAGCAAATTTTTCCACATAAAACACCTCCATTAACCTGTCACATCAAGGGCGTCCCATCCTCTTTCTCTCATTATCTCAAGCCCTCTCCCTCCCTTGGCATTTACACTGTCCTTACCGACCCAAGGCCTCAGGAAAAGTTGAGCGTGCCAACAGGGCTCTAAAAGACATCCTTACTAAACTATCTCTGGAACTTCACCTTGACGAGACCCACCTTTTCAGACTCAGGGTCCTCCCAAAGAAACCTTCAAACCTCTCCCCTTTTGAAATTAT
>NW_007739098.1:41826-42645 GCF_000696425.1 Galeopterus variegatus | reverse complement strand
TGGTAGAAGACATGAGTCAGAGAGAAATAGATAAGGGTTAAGTGGAGGGGAGTAAAGTCAGCCTAGGCATATTAGCTAGGAAATCCATCTTCCTGCAGAGCTATGTGTATGTACAGACAGAAATGACCAGGGCTGAGTTTAGGAAGCTGCATCCTATTCTCCAAGAGGAAGAAAAACAACTTTTAAAGAGACTTACAAAGGAAGGCAAAAGGATTGTACAGCAACTCAAGAAAAGCAAAGCTAAAACAGTTGAAAGAAGAAACACCTAAGAGAAATTTATAAAGAGCTGATGAAAATTTGCTATCAACCAGATGTGGAGCTGCTCCAGGTAAGAACTGGGGACATACCTGATATTTTATCTTGTGGAGGGGAACAGCCTGTATGTAGGTTTTTATAGTCATATTTAGTTATATAGCCCCTATGATAATATGGAAAATACATAAAAGCTTGTATAATGGTAAATGTGATTCGACCCTGTCATATATTACTTATATAATGAGGAAGAGGAAACTCCAAAAAAGGGATCTTTGATCATAGAAACATTATTACATACAATGTCGGTTGTGTAGTGAGTCATACTAATGAATATTAAAGTAAGGCATTCCAGTTTCAAGTGCAGTTAATTATGGTGACAGACCTATTGATTTTATATTTTAAAGTATTTTCCTTAAATGTTTCTCAGTAATTTGATTTGTAATTTTCATTGCAATTGATATAATCAGAAAATATACATGACTAAACATAAAATAACTAAATGCAGAACACAGTTTATGAACAACAACAACAAAGCAAGTTGTCAGTTCAGGGAGTATATAGAAC
>NW_007739098.1:39525-40073 GCF_000696425.1 Galeopterus variegatus | reverse complement strand
CACCTTCCCAATGCTTTCTCAGCACACTACCTCTGGGCAGGGTTGGTTTGTTCCTTGATTTTGAAAGTAGAAGTGTGAGTTTTGTGAATTTTGCCAAGAGTTCCCTGATGTGGAGGTACCTCACTGGCTCCTTCAAGTTCCCTGTGAGGCCTTTCTTTCATACTGGCCACACATGATCAGGGATAAGTCAGGAACCTGATGTGTTCCTGAGAACTCCATATCTGAGGGAGTCTTTCTCAGTTGAAGCAAATCAATAATACTTGACTGTCTTTTAACTTTTTTCTACTTTAATATAACCTCATTTTATTGTTCTTAAATATAAAGATAGTGTGAAATATAGAATTTTGTCTATTTCCTTTAAATTAGGATAATGTCTTATGGAGATTATATATGCTGTGCTTGTTCACCTGCTTTGTGAGCTTGCTGGAGTTCAGAAAATACTTGTGTGTGTGATTCCAGTTTAATGGTCTAATGCAGAAATACAGTTTGCACATCATGGACCGACCTGGTTTTCTACAATGCCTATGTCAGTCTGAGATTTTCTCCTC
>NW_007739098.1:36152-37714 GCF_000696425.1 Galeopterus variegatus | reverse complement strand
AAAATAAAAAAGAACATACCCATGGTCTTTAATTTTTGAGTCATTCACTTATTACCATTGAAGAAAAACCTTCAGTTTCGAAAATACAGGAAACAGGCAATAGCCCAAATGTAATGCAGATGTATGTCAAAAATTAATGTGTTTAACTTACCTTCTTGAATATTAATCAGAAAAGACATTGCAATAAGATATGCAGCTTTGTTATTTTCAGATGGTTTAAATCTCTAGGAATAGCACTGTATGATGAGAAGATTCCAAGGGGCTTCTATATGCATATAAATATTATATTAGATATGTATGTCAGCAATATTAAGCTGGTGTTCCTTTACGGGTTTAAATATTAAATATGTATTCTGAGATATTGGTGGCAGATGTTATGAACTCAGGATATTGTAAGAATTAAGCCATGGTATAAGGGCCATTGGAGTCTGCTAATGGTGCAAAGAAAGAGAAAAAAGAGACTCCAGAAACCAAAATGCAAGGCTCAGACTCACCTGATGCATGGATGTAGATTATCACTAAGCAGGCAGGCATTGAAAGGAATGTCAAAAGGACAGACTTCCAATTAAGTATGCCTTGATATTTACCTGATATCACCCAGAGTAATCAATTACAGATGCATTGAGAGCTCAGTGTAAAAGGTAAATTTATTATTTTTTAAAATGTAAATATTAGAATATTCTTTTGGACCTATGTTAGAAAGTGATTTCTTAATAAAAAACAAAAAGCACAAATTAAATAAAGAAAATAATGGTAAATTTGACTAAGAAAATAAATAAGGATTTTATTATCAAAAGATACCATAAAGGAAGANTTTTTTTTAATAACAGTATAAATTACAATAGATTAAAAGAAGTGTCTTAGATTCAGGCTATATTCCCAGCAGGTAACACAATGTCTAGGACATAATGGGCACTTAACAAAAATTTGGTGAGTGAATAAATAAACAAGTGAGATAATTACCTCATTTTCAATAATGTTGGTTTACAGGGTATGTTCCATACTATTTGCTGAATTGCATAATTGTATTTCTGAAAGAAAGTTATTTTTGAAACACTATGGTTCCAAAAGTTTCCAACTAGTAATAGGGAATAGCAATAAAATGAAATGCTATTAAACATTAAGAAGACTTCTAACGTAAGTAAACCAATTTCACAAGAAATGCTAAGGACAGTATGGAATAAATAGAGGAGTAAAGCTAGTAGTTCTCAAAGTTGTGTTCCAACGCCACAGCGTCAGTATCACCTGGAACTTGTTAAAAATGCAAATCTCTGGGTCACACACAAGTCCTGATGAATCAAGGATTATGTGCATGGGGCCTGCAATCTGTGGTTTAACAAATCTTTCAACTGAGTCTGATCAATACTAAAATTTGAGAAGCACTGAATTAAGGTGATTTACAAATGCAAGGGCTCAGTACATTTCCTACACCTGAGAACCAAAGTATCACTAGACACTATTTGGTTTAATAGACTTGATTAAGTATTTCTTAATGAAAAAAGTAAATGCGAGAGATTAAGATTTTAAACAGAATGTTGGGGATTCAGAAAATAAATAAAAAA
>NW_007739098.1:33663-34287 GCF_000696425.1 Galeopterus variegatus | reverse complement strand
TACGGGTGTCCAGAATATATGAAGATTGTCGGCAAATTATAAGATAAATATATGCAGTCTTCTCTCTCAACTACAAAAGTCCAGAGCAATTAATTCATGGGAAAAAAGTCTAAAATCATGTAAAAGATGATCAAATTCATTAGTGATCAGAAAAAAAACAACAATGATGAAATAAAAAGTCACTACCTTCAGATGAACATTTAAAAAATGTCAGCTTTGGTGGTGACATGGAGGAAGTCAAAATATCCCATGATGTGGGGTGAAAATCAGTATAACTCTCTTGGAAACCAATCTCCAGTAAAGCTCAAGTTGTACACAATTAGACTTCTGAATGAACAGTTTAGGGAGAACTGCTGTGGATGTCAGCTTTAAATTGGTCATAACAACAAAATACGCAATTGCACAGTCACCAAAGAAATAACAACAATAACCACAAAAACCTGGAATCCATGGAAAGTCCATCGATCGTGAATGGAGAAATAAAGCACACTGTCATTAAGAAGTACAAGGTGTAGTAACCCTGAAACAATAAAACTTCTTAAAGAAAATACAGGAGAAATACTCCAGGAAGTAGGACTGGACACAGACTTCACGAATACGACCCCCAAAACACAGGCAACCAAA
>NW_007739098.1:30295-30708 GCF_000696425.1 Galeopterus variegatus | reverse complement strand
CAAGTTTAAGGTTTGTGATGACCCTGCATCAAGCAAGTCTATTGGTGTCATTTTTCTAATAGCATGTGCTCACTTAGTGTCTCTGTGTCACATTTTGGTAATTCTTGCAATATTTCAAACTTTTTCATTATTACCTTTTATGGTGATCTGTGATCTTTGATGTTACTATTTTAATTGTTTTGAGGTGTCACAAACCATGCCCAGATAAGNCGGGAGTGCCGCCGCGCTTCCCAAGTGGCGCACTGTAGCAGTGCGCCACCGGGCTGGCCCTACAATTACCTATTTTTTAAAAATTTTCTCCTGGGCCAGCCCCGTGGGTCCCTTGGGAGAGCACCGAGGCCGCGTGTTCGGATCCTATATGAGGATGGCCGGTGCACTCACTGGCTGAGCGTGGTGTGGACCACACTGTTCTG
>NW_007739098.1:27634-28225 GCF_000696425.1 Galeopterus variegatus | reverse complement strand
AAAAAAAAAATTCTCACTCACACACTTTGGAAAACAGGGGCATCATTCCTGGTACCTCTGGCCAGAAAGGATGCTTCCTAGGGGCACATTTGCCCAGGCCATTCCTGCCACTTCTGCCATTTTACTCTTGACACACAGTGCAGCTTCTTGTCTGGGGTTGGTCTTGGGGAAGAGCTGGGGGAGGGGAGTGGGAAAAGGGAGGGGTGAGAGGAAAAAAAGAAAAAGAAAAAAAAAGGGATTTGCTACTACACTTTTCCATGTGCAGGGTCTTTTCCTGGTCTGCTGGCTGGAGAGTGGGAATTTCGTTTGGAGCTTTTGCTCTGCACTCCTGCTCTACAGTTCAGAAAACTGGGCCTTCATTCAATCTTGTCAATGCCGAGAGAGAAGAGAAAAAAATTGCACAAATCTAATTTCCATTATGGGTAGCTATTTGTCTTAACTTTCTTCTTCACTTCACCTTCTTTTGATAACTTTTCAGAGTACTCATATAGTTATATTGGGTGATCTATTCAGATTTTTAATAGTAATGGGTAGGATAGACTGGAGGACTTATTTCATTCTGGTCAATGCCAGAGGTCAATACAAAACTTT
>NW_007739098.1:25164-25801 GCF_000696425.1 Galeopterus variegatus | reverse complement strand
AAAAAAAAAGATTCCTTTCAAAATACTATTGCTCATTGGCAATGCACCTTGTCACACAAGAGCTCTGATGGAGACGCACAAGATTTTTTTCATGCTTGCTAACACAAGAAATATATTTTGTGAGGCTATAACTGCCATAGATAGTCATCTGATGGATCTGGGCAAAGTAAATTGAAAACCTTTTGGAAAGGATTCAACGTTGCAGTCGCTATTAAGAACATTCCTGATTGATGGGGGGAGGTCAAAAGGTCAACATTAACAGGAATTTAGAAGAAGTTGATTTCAACTTTCATGGATAACTTCAAGGTGTTCAGACTTCAGTGGAGGGAAGTAACTACAAATGTGGAGGACATAGCAAGAGAGCTACAAGTGGAGCCTGAAGATGTGACTGAATTGCTGCAATCTCATCACAAAACTAATAGATGAGGAGTTGCTTCTTATGGAAGTGCAAGGACAGTGGTTTCTTGAGATGGAATTTACTCTTAATGAAAATGATATAAATACTGTTAAAATAACAACACAGGGTTTAGAATATTACAGAAACCGAGGTAACAAAACAGCTGCAGGATTTGAGAGAAATGACTTTAATTTTGAAAGAAGTTCTACTGTGGGTAAAATGCTATCAGACAGCATCACA
>NW_007739098.1:22594-23402 GCF_000696425.1 Galeopterus variegatus | reverse complement strand
TGTTCATCACTGAGAAATCCTTATAGCAACACTGAGGAACCAAATTGTATACATTCTTTTGCAAGTTATAAGGCATTTCTGAGCCCATAAATCTGACAAACATAATTCACTTTTTGTTAAATATTTCTCAGCACTTTCTGTCCCACTTATTGTAGCTACAATCTTGGATCTTCGTGTTGAATTTATAACTTTTGGTTTTAATAATTTTCTTACACATTTATTTATTTATTCAAATGTTTCTTGAATGTCTCTCATATCCTTAGCCTGGCATTTCATTCCTGGAATATGGCTGTGAGCATAACTGACATGGGCCTTCCCTTCTCGTATTTTGCAAAGCAGAAAAGAAAACCCAAATTCTGTTAAGAGTTTTACAAAGGAAAGATATAAGCTGTTCTTGAGGTCATCTTACAATGAGACCTCGTCAGGTTCAGAAAGCTAAGAACTGATGGAGGAATAGGATTTAGCCAGGTAAATGGAGGGAGAAGAGAATTCTAGNTTAATGTCTGATTACTTTGTAAACTTTTTATATCTGGGTCTAGAACATTTGCAGAAAAGAAATTTGACTATTGGCTGTTGGATAATTTTCTGAGTTTAAGAAGTCATGTTTATTGCTCATTCTGGGAAGTGTATTTTCCAGATATCTTGACTACATGTATTTTTCTTAAAAATAGTGAAGTACACAGTGCTCAGATCTTATCATTTGAACCATTATAACTGATAAAATTTGAATATATCCCTGTAATACTCTGTTCATCACTGAGAAATCCTTATAGCAACACTGAGGAACCAAATTGTATACATTCTTTTG
>NW_007739098.1:19676-21278 GCF_000696425.1 Galeopterus variegatus | reverse complement strand
TTGCAAGGACAGGAAATTTTCCTTGGGCTATAAGTCTCCAGTGTAAGATAAAGAATTGTGGCACAGCAAGTTGCTGGCTCAAAGACAGACTAGTTACTGATAGTTATGTAAAGATACTGGGAAACTGCTAGAGGGAGAAGGAATGTTTGTTAAGATCAAAGCTTTTGTTGATAGCCTGACTGGAATGTCATCTGGCTTGTTTCACTGAAAGTTACCAGCCTATATTGTTAAACTATAACCCCACCTTTGTTATCTTCCTGCAACTTCCTAGTCTGGAAAATAAATGCAGGAAGAGAACCCCAATTTGGCATTAATTTCCCAAGGAAGGGATGGCTCTCGCTTGAGGGTTCTGGTGGGAGATTAACCACTTCGGGGCCTCTCACTGCTCAGAAGAGATGGGCTTTGAGTAATTCTTTGCATCTCCATCACCCAGGGGAAGTGGGGCGACAAATCCGTGGGGAGCGAAGCAACACAAAGCAGCACTAGCTAACTCAGATAGTTAAAAGAGCACACATCCTTCACAATGTAATAAAAGATATTGCTTTTATTTAAATAAAATAGAAAAGACGAATGCACATACTTAACATTATCAACACTTTAAAAAATGGTAAAATTATTATATCTCCTGAAGGTAAAATGAAGTTAATGAAGTATAACTGATTCCCCCATTAAAGAAGTCACCAGGATAGGAAACTCCTTCACTATTAGAATTCCCATCACCTTGGTCAGGTGTGCGACCTGACCCTGATCATTTGGGTCCATAACAAATGAAAGGTCTGAGAGGGAAACAGAAGAAACATGAGAGAAAACTACAAATGAGGGAACTTTGGGCAACATTAATAAAGCTTACTGTACCACATTCATAATCCAGAAACACCCCTAAGAAGCCCTGAGGCCTTTGAATATAGTGAGGTAATAATGGGGAAGTAGAGAAGAGATTGAAATGGTCATCCACCTTGACACAAAGAAGTAGAAAGATGCCCTCAGAGTCAAGTCGCATGTCATTCCTCCTTGTCCAGGATTCTCTGCAAAGTCCTACAACCCAATTACAAGAGTTTCCCACATCTACCTCCCAGTAATGTTTGCCAGAGGAGAAGGTCTGAGCTCCCCATGAAGGAGCATACTCTGAACTTGCCGGGTTATGAGGCATGTTTGGATAGTCAGGGCTGCCTTGCAAACGTCTCAGGTCTTCGAACAGAGGCACGTGATAACTGCCTATCTTATGATCCAAGGTAATATATACTGCAGTAAAAACAAAACAATGAATTCAGAAAAACAGAATTTAAAAGTTCAGAGGGGCAAGTGCAGGGTGGTCTGGCAAATGTTTGACAAGCAAATCCCTGAAAGCAAACATACAAACAAACAAGCACAACTAGTTTGTTTGTTTGCTGGAAATGTTCCTATCTCACTATGGTGAACTTCAAGCTATCAACCATTTAATAATCATTCACAAAACTCCAAAACATTTAACAATTAGTTTCCACGAGTCAGTATTATCTGGCTCCAGCATACCACTTTATCACAAGTGGGTTACAGAGTGTGTCATGGGTAATATTGAGACACTTTAGCAAGGGCTTCTTGTTCACTTGCAGATTAAACAAA
>NW_007739098.1:18296-18866 GCF_000696425.1 Galeopterus variegatus | reverse complement strand
TTTTGCCTAAGATGGGAGAACTTCGCAAACTTAAGCAAGCAAAGGTGAAATGAACTGAAAATCTGTATGTGCCATTTTTAGAAGTGGTTTCCCTCTCATCATTTCTGACTTTAGCACCATTAAATCAGAATTCTCCTGATCACTTCCCATGGCTGCTTCTCTTCTGTCTAGTAGACACACCATTCATTTTCATTTGTCTTATGAAGCCCTAATCTGCTTTGTGGTTGTACCTTTTGTTTACAAACATATTTTAATGCTTTTGTCAATCTTGTTTTTCAAATACATTCCTTGAAAATTCAATCTTAGGTAAACATTTAAATAACAACATTAAGATGTTTCTAAGAAAGGAAACATCTCAATATAACCCTAGTTGAAATGATCTGAATATGCAGTTTACACGCTACATTGAAAAATTAATATGTATCATAACATCCTTCCATGTCTTTTCCTAAGTGAGGTATATATAATTACTGACTGTAAGTGATCACATAACAAACAACCTGCCATATTTGTTTGTTTATTTTTACCAGGCTTCAGTTAGCTTTCTCTGACAGTAAAGTGGCAGTTATA
>NW_007739098.1:17938-18283 GCF_000696425.1 Galeopterus variegatus | reverse complement strand
TTGTTTGTTTATTTTTACCAGGCTTCAGTTAGCTTTCTCTGACAGTAAAGTGGCAGTTATACAGTTAGTTATAAAGGTTTGCATATTTACCTGCTTCCCTGTTCTCTTAAAAGACTAATAGAGGAAATTGACCCTAACATGAAATTTCAGCAAGACTTTGTATATATATAAAAAAATTCAATGTCATTTTTAACGTACTTTGCCTTTTTCTAATTCTCACTGTAGGTTAAAAAAGAAATAGAATAAAATCAAAAAAAGGAAAGAAAAATAAAAATTACATAATCTTTCATATCAAAAATAATAGTTAGTCAAATAGAATGCACAATTTCAATTTGTTGAACTGGC
>NW_007739098.1:14765-16205 GCF_000696425.1 Galeopterus variegatus | reverse complement strand
GGGGGAAGGCTTAGTTTAAAGCAGAAGACGGTTCTCCTGTCCACGGTAGTCTGAGGATATCGCTCTGGACTGAAAAACTCAGTATTTCTGCTTTCCTTCTTTAGGTAAAGTCATTTGTCATTTTCTTAATCCTTACAACAATGAAACTCAGTCTCACATCTGCATAGAGTTGATAAAATGTAAAGTCTGAAGTTGTTCTTAGGTTAAAAAAATGGAAGGGTAAAGAAGATGCTCTACTGTGTGGTAATCTACAGCAAGATTGACAGAAGTCTCTCCAAAGTCCTTGTTAGGGTATGTGGGCCCCAAAACTAGAACTTGAAAACTGAAAGAGCAAATAAATTATATAAATCCCACATTTTCACATATTGACAAGTCCAGGTACAAAATTATATATTCACAATCTGCTGCATTGCAGTTGGCAAGAAACTGTAAATACAGCAGGAAAAGTTTAGAAAGGATTTTCTTGGATCTGCTGCTGGAANCTACCTGCTGCCTCTCTGAGATTTTTGCCTTTTCCAATTAGGATTTTGACAATTAGAAGAAGGAAAAAGTTGTCTTACTGCTACTTTTATATTAAGGCTTGCAAACGAAACTGCTCCCCATCCTTCCCTTTTATCTGAGGTGAGGCAGTATAAAGCCTGGATGACTTTTAGAGAAGGAAGGAATAAATAAGACAGAAATGAATTTCTCACTAAAATGTGTGGGTCTCTCAGCAGGAACAGCCTGATCACTGTCGTAATCACCATGATTTGGATAGAGGGGCAAACTTACCTTTTTATTATGTCTCCCAAATCCTATAAAGAGAGAGAGAGGGGGNAAGAAACTGTAAATACAGCAGGAAAAGTTTAGAAAGGATTTTCTTGGATCTGCTGCTGGAATCTTTCCACATATTTTTCCTTCTACAGTATAAGGCAAGAGTGAGACTGGGTCTACAGGTTACACTGGAGGAGTAAAACCTGCTATTACAAAGTCAGAACAGGCAGAATCTGGACTGAAGAACCAGAAAAATAACAGAGATCAAACAGGATGCAGACTCCAGCAGGTACAAATGACTCTCATGCAGGCTGGTGTTCAGTACCCTGACTTCTTTCCTCAGTCCTTACCTGGAGCAGGGCCACATCAGCTTTATGGCACATTTTCTTCAGCTCCTCATACATTTCTTTCAGGAGTATCCCCCTCTCAGCCATTCTCGCTTCGCTTCTCTTGAGGTGCTGAAAAATTATCTTGCCTTCCTTTGCCAGGGTCTCTAAATGTTTCTGCTTTTCTTCATGGAGGTATTGATACACCTTAGGATATTCAGCCCTGATCATGACCATCCGCAGATTTACAAAACCCTGCAGTGACAATGGGTTAATTAGATCATGTGTCCAGATGGTTTCATTCTTTCCTTATCCCCTGTTCTTTGTCTCCTGTTCTGTACTGTTTTATCAAATGTAGTGT
>NW_007739098.1:12401-13040 GCF_000696425.1 Galeopterus variegatus | reverse complement strand
TTTAGTTTCTTCCCTTCTTTTTCTCCCTCCTTTCCTTCCTTCCTCCATTTATTTCCCTGCACTGTTGTTTTCACCTACTTTCCCTCAAACCTCCACATTTTATATATAAAAAAGGAATTTATGATCAGCCTTTATGTTGTGTTATATAATATTATAACCTCTTCATTACTAAATCTAAATAATAATTCTCATCAACAATCCTACTCAAATTAAATGTACGCTTTCAGGAGAAAGCAACAATTTACTTCCTCAGGAAAACAGAAGACAGTATACATGATCTTTCTAAGTCACCTCCATTTCCAAACCATTGTTTTTACCAGTGCTTGACTCAGCCTGCTTCTTTTCCTCAAGACTTCTCATACCTCCCTTTCTCGAGGTTGCCGTCCCACAATATCTATTCTCTCCTGCTGCCTCTGTGTCCCACTGTCTCTGTCTCTCTTGCTTGTTTTCTGTCTTTCTGTTTCCCTCTTTCTGTGGTGTCTCTCTCTCCTTCCTCTCCCTCTCCCTCTTATTAATTACTTTTTTACACTATCTTTTCCCTTTTCACACAGCCATTAAACATGCTAAAACTTTTATCACAAGCAAAGCCAGGCTTAATGATCAAATGTAATCAAACTTGCTATGCTCATGTGTGCAATG
>NW_007739098.1:9302-10494 GCF_000696425.1 Galeopterus variegatus | reverse complement strand
TTCAAATTCTACTAACACATTAGCATCAGATAGATTTTCAATTGTTTGAGAAGCTTTTGTAACATTCAATGTCTGCTAAGCTCCTGTAGAATCACATTTTTACTTTTACCTTAGCAATCTTACATTCCATTTTTAGCACATTTTCCTTTCTAATGTATTATTGGTAGATACTGCTTTATCCAGAAAATCAGGAAAAACCATTGAGTTACATATTGGATCCAACATGAAATCCCACATGGAAGTTTATGATACCCTGTAGCAAAACATACACAGCTCATTTTTCTGGTCATCCCTCCCAGGGGACATTATGAGTTCCTTCCCTGTGTGTTATCACAGTGTCTGTCTCAAGCTGGTTCTGAGGAAAAAGGTTCCTACTGCTTACCTCCCATGCTCTGATTATGTTGGTCTCTCTGTTTAGATTTCTCTTATTTTTCTGTTTATTTTTCCAAATAGACTTCATTTGCATCAGGAGAAACTCCTGCAAAANTTGGTTAGTGTAAAGCATGTACTCAAATTCTGGCCAATGAAACAAGAAAGTAATGCTTAGAATTCTGTAAAAGGTGTTCTTGCTCCAGAAGAAACGCATGGAAGGAAAATCTGCTTTTTCTGCCTTTGGACATTATTTGGATGGAATACCCATTTGTACAGCTATTTTGTAGTCTCAATGGAAACTAGCTTAAGTACAAAAGCCAATACTCTAAGGATATCAAAGGTGTGGAAAGAACCTGAGTTCTTAATAATACATGAACACTGATTACCTAATTCTGGAGAGGCTAATTAATAAAGTAGAAGGAATGGTGGAAAATCACCATTTTACAGACATAATATCAATTATTAAATTAGTCAAGAATTATTAATGGATGATAAAATAACTAAGTCAAANAGCAGTACCTACTACATGGTGTTTAGTAATTCTATTTGTTTGTTGCACAAAAGAATGTCTTCACTTATTACCTGTCAGATCCCGGGTCCTTCACATTTCAAAGTGCATTCAGAGGCATTACTTACCCTGTAATACTCAGCAGCCTCCTTTACTGGACAGTGTCTGTGAGTGGCATGCCCTGGGGATTGAGAGCACAGCAAACACAGTAGGCTCTTGTCAGTTTCACAGATGAAATTCTTGACTTGCTGGTGACTCCTACAGATCTGCATCGCAGAGGTTTGTAACTGGTAGACAACTGGTTTTGGTTTA
>NW_007739098.1:6371-7249 GCF_000696425.1 Galeopterus variegatus | reverse complement strand
CACAGGTTCTTGGTGCTTCCCAAGGCTGGGATTTAAACACAACATAAGAGAACACCCCATACTAACAAACCACACTAACAAACGTCTAGTAAAAATTGAGAGGAATATAGCTGGAAAGATGCAAGAGGTAAAGCCTCTCTGATAAGCAGCACAAAAAGTGAGAGCCCAAAACCAAAACAGGAAGCCAAAGCAAATATCTCTAATGATTCTCACTTATGGGTGAGCCCTCCTGCCCCAATCAGGGGGCATTTGACAATGTCTGTGGACGTTTTGATTGTCACAACTGGAAGGATACTGTTGGCATCTAATAGGTAAAAGATAGAGATTCTTCTAACTATCCTACAATGCACAGCATACCCCCTTTACAACATGGAGTTATTACTAACTGTGCTGAAGTTGAGAAAACCTGTACTAGAGGTATTGAAAGATACTGCTGCCCATAGCACCAACATGCTTAAACTTCATAAACTTTATCAATAACCAACTTTAAACCCGGGCCAAATTCTGACTAAACTAACACAAATTTCCATATAAAGCCCTAGTAGAAGGGAGTATNAATTTGTTCCTGGGTTGAAAAAAATAGTCAATAAGGACGTTATTGGGTATTCATGAACATCATAAAAGATAATAGGGTGTTCCTGTTTCAGCTTATAAATGGAGAAGGTTGGAAATACTATTGCTGCCTTCCTACAAGAAGGAAAAGGCTAGACGTACTAAAAATTAATGAGTTTTCTTGAAATCCTTAGAGAACTGAGGTAGCAAGAAAGACAACTAAATCAGATTCAATAGAGACAAAACAGAAGCACAGAGAAAAACAGAATTTGTGCATATGTTTGTCTTGAGCAGAGTCTATTAAAGGCCATGAAAACATATAATAA
>NW_007739098.1:3849-4744 GCF_000696425.1 Galeopterus variegatus | reverse complement strand
CAATCCTATATACCTCATGAACATAGGGACAAAATCTTCAACAAAATATTAGTAAAATGAATCTAATAATATATAAAAAGGGTAATAGATCATGACAAATTTGATTATTCCAGGAATGTGAAGCTGCTTCAACATTTCAAATATAATCAATGTAAATTACTACACTAATTTACAAAAGAAGAAAAAACAAGTTGTATCAAGAGATGTAGAAAAAGCATTCAACAGAATTTAACAGCCANGGGAGTGGAGAAGGAACAAAGAAATCTGTAACTGGTTGTGATCAATTAGTTGTAAACACCAATACACTCAGGCCCACCTAAAATGTATACTTTAAATTCTAAGGCAAACATGAAAAAGAATTTTGAAAGAGGTACAAATAATGAGTCAATTAAATAAAATGCAACCTTAAAATTCCCACTTAATCTCAAGAAGACAAAGAGTGGAACAAAATTTTAAACATAGAAAACAGCTAAGAATATGGTAGATTTTATTTAACTGTGTCAACAATCACTTTAAGTGTGAAAGTTCTAAGCACACAGATTAAAAAACATAGGTTGTTAGAGTGCATGAAACGTAAGATGAAACCATATGCCNAACAGGGATAAAATCTATAATGATATCCTGAAGAGCACCATTAACTCACTTGATTTAATTGACATCTATAGAATACTGTATCCAAAAACAACAGAGTACACAAGTACACATGGAAGATTAATCAAGATAAGTCATATACTAGGCCATAAGACAAACCTTAATAAGTCTAAAAGAATAGTAATTATACAATATATTTCTTGGACCATATTAGAAATTAGGTAAAAATTATCAGGAAAATCCCCAATTACTGGGGGGGTGTGGAGCAAAAAACCACACACACACACACACACACACACACACA
>NW_007739098.1:0-278 GCF_000696425.1 Galeopterus variegatus | reverse complement strand
AATACATTCATTAAATAGCTTGATTTAGCCATTCAACAATGTATACATATATTAAAACATCATGTTGTACTCATGAATGTACACAATTTTTACTAGTCAGTTAAAAAAATTTTAATAAAAATTTTTATATGAAAAGGTGATTAGAAATCCTTGTGATACTGGGCTATGCAAAGTTTTTTTTTAGTTACAACACCAAATGCATGATCCATAAGAAAAAATACAGCTGTGCCTTGGTATCTGCATGGCACTGTTTTCAGGAGCCTTCAGATACCAAAATA
>NW_007739097.1:31292-38809 GCF_000696425.1 Galeopterus variegatus | reverse complement strand
ATAAAGGGGAGAAGAATTAAGTCTGGGCATGTTAAGTTTTTGATGCCGTTTAAACATCCAGGGTTGACATATGCAGACAGTTGGATCTACATGTGTGGAGGTGAAGAAGTCAGGGACTCATTAGTGTATTGATGGCACTTTAATTCATGGAACTGGATGAAATCACCTGAGGATGGAAGGTAAACGTGAGAATAAAAGAGAATCAAGCCCTGGGTCATTCAAGGTCATAGCCTAAACAGCCTAATAACACAGAAATGATAGACTGAAGAAATTCCTCACTTATTGTTTTTAGTGAAAGCCACGTATTCTAAAATTAGTTTCTGAAGCAGTGGCATTTGAAGTTCTGGATCACACACTGCCTTCCTTTTTAACATTTCACATATATGCCTTCAAATTAGATTGTAGACTTCTTGTATATAAGATAATATAATGCTTGTTTTAGAGTGGGGGGCATCAATTAATGTCCCTAGCAGAGCACAGTACGTGTGTGAAGCTCTCAATATTAATAACTTTTCAATTAATAATTTTGAGAAGTCATAGTGAATAAATATCTTTTCCATTGTATCAAATGAAAGACTAATGATGGAGGAACTCATTTTGCTCTAAGATAGATATCTAAATAAACAGGTTGACTCGTAGTACTTCCCACCTCTCCCCTACCAGAGTGACTTCCTTTTGAAAACGGATGAGTTAAGGTTTAGAAATGCACCTTTCTCAATGCACGTAGAATCCTTTCTGTCTCTTACTATGCAAGGGGCAAATGTAAGTGAACAGAAAATGGGGCTTTGGACTTGGGAAGACCTGTGCTCATATTTTAATACACACTAAAATGAGACCTTGTTAGTTTGTTAACCTTCCTGAGTCTCAGTCCTCTCACTGAAAATTTTGAGATGATAAAACATACCTCATACTATTTGGACAGTCCTGTAGGAGGGCATGTTCCCAAATGTTTGTTTTATTATGTATCTTACAAAATATGCTACACTTCATGGAATGTTTTTGGCATTGACAAATTGCTATTTTACTCTGTAAGCAGACTACAGACATTCTGTCAATTATATGCTTAGAAAATTCCGTTTTGAAAAGGACATATGCAGTTCAAGTTTATATGGGTATGTGCATGTTATCTATAGATATGAACATTACCTAAATTAGAGAAGTGTTCTGTTTACTTTCTTTATCCTCTCTACATGAAAGTATATGTGTGATCACCAGATTTTTGGACAGAAGAAGGAGGAATTTGTTATACCTGTAGTAAATTGTTACTTATATTGTCATTAGAGGCAAAGGCTGTCATGGTCTTATGGTTTCTACTCCCAGAGCCTGGACTGTGCTAATTAAATACATTTAAATTGGAAAAAACATGAAGGCACTTTGCCTCTGTGCTTGTTCAGCCTGTGTTTCTTATTTACTGATGCTTGTTACAATTTATTAACCATGAATTATACCTCTGAGTAAATTAAACCTTCTTTTCTCCGTGCTATCCTGCACTCACACAATTTACCAGGTATAAAAAGTTGCATAAATTTACAACCAGCCAATTGGCTTTCTAAGCATGCAATTAAGTTATGGAGCAATTTCGTGCAGTACTGAACCCCAGAAGAATTTAACAGCTTCTGTGAATCCAGTGCTTAGGCTCATTTTCACGCCAGTAGCAAAATACATAAATCATGTTCAGCACAGTGTACCTGTCTTCAAATGCTGTTTACAGTTATGTATATTTACTAGCTCTTTCGAGTTTTAGAGCAATATGTTTTTGTCTCTCATTCCTCTTTTTTGCATTTCTCTCTCTTTCTCTCTTTCTTCCTCTTTCTTTGTTTCACACACACAAACACACACACAACTTGCTATCACAAAATAAATGTGGTACAACATCAAAAAGTGTCAGTTGTCCAACCTATATTTTCATATAATTGCTTTAGATGGTATCCTAAAATCTACCTTTTTCTCTCTGTGGCTGTTTACACATTTCCTTTCTGCCACCGAAATTTGTTTTCTAAGGAATTTGTCTGACAGTTTCACATTGTTTTCTATACACATGCTTTAAAAAATTTTCATACATATTGCTATGTACACACAACATCCCAGATTCCTTTTACATTGAAGATTCTGTTATGTAGAACTTGCTAAACATATTTTCTTTGTGTGCCTCTATTTTCCTATCTGTATAATGGAAATTGTGAGTTGATTAAGTTAGAAGATATATGTGGAGTGCCTAACACAAAGCTTGGCACATAGTAAACATTGGACCTCACCCCAAGGTAACACACCTGATGACTGTAAGATCCAGGAATCAAACTTGGGTCTGACTCCAGCCTGACTCCAGATGATGATGATGATGATGGTGGGGATGGTAATTTAACAACTCAATGCTGCTATTCTGGAAACATCTCTGGAGACCGACTAAGCATTCCATATTTTAAAAATTCTCTTTACTCTGCAGCCATCATTGACTTTGGAGACACTTGTTTTCCAATGTGATTTCAAATATTTATTTTACCTGGGAATAGAACATTAGGAACTTTGCTCATGCTTCCTATCAATGATGTGCACTGTGGCCTAGCTTTGACTAAGGCCAAATTCTTATTGCCAGATGCACAGGCTACATCAACACTTTTTATTCCTTCACTGTTTATATTATTAAGACTTGTGGTGATCTTCAGATCTCTCTGACAATATCTATGGTAATATAACATATGAGAGAAATGCAAGTATGAGTTCTGATATACATTGTGTGGTGATTTTTAAGGAAGCATTAAATTACACCGAAATTTCCTAATTAAGTTATAAGAAGGCTGAAACTCATAACAAATCAATGTTCAATTAAATCATAGTAATTATATTTAACTTAGCGATGTTGACTCTTAAAATATGTTGGAAATAACTCATCAAAACAAGAAGTAGAAAAACATCTTTTGTTACACAGGCCCAGAGCATTTTTTAAAATTTTATTTAAAAAACAAACAAATAAACAAACAAAACCTACCAGTTTTGCACAGAAAATACGTAAGAGATTCTATATGTTGACATAAAAATCAGTCAGAAAAGAATGAAATTTAAATCAAGTATATTGGCAGAAGCTGTCTGTAATAATGTTTCTGACAGTGACAGCAAGCATCTCAGGGGATTGATTACCTTGTTGTGGTCTTGTGTCCTGAACTTGTTTTATACTTTCCACTAGTTATCTTGAGTTGTAGAAGAGGAGAATTATAAGAACTGCTAATTTTTAATGGGTTCTTCCCTACTAGGCTTTCAACTATTAGTTTTAGTTTTCTTCTGTTTGAGTTTTAGAGAGTGTTTTGGAAGACTGTATGAATCCACTTGATATTTGATGTTTAAGTCCCCCAGATTTTCCAAAATTAGTGATTTTTTGTCCTAGAAGACATCTGGCACCTTGTAGAAATCTTCATTTTAGGCTTGATTTACACACAGGGATGCCAGTTACTCAATGTACACGTTAGTTCCTAGAAAAACGTTCTTAGAAAATTTTTCTAAATACCTCTGAAAATGTTTGTCTATCATACCTAGGCTTTGGAAAGTCTTAGACAATGACTCTTAGAACATAATTAACTGTAAAAAATGTCCTGTCCTCTTTAGGTTTAACATAAAGAAACAACTGAACTTTGGCTGACTGAAAGAGTGATACAGCTGTTCAGAAAGAGGATAATGGCAGAGGGTAATCAAGGAACAGAAGGTCGGGAAATAGTAGGACAAAAGCCATTAGGGTCAAGTTGCAACTTAGAAGAAGCGAAAATAGTATAGTTTTAGATGTTTTATGTCTTTGTAGTACTGGCAAACAAGCAATTTTGGAACCTTCTCATACCTATCAAAATATATAGAAATGTTTGTTATCTTGTTCTTTTCTTGTTCTAAGTTGTCTTCTAAATGAACATTTTTCACATCAAAAGTTTTCCCCAAATAGTCACTGTAATTATAAATTATCCTTTTTGAAATTTCACCATGTAGAGTAAATATAAAATGTCATTAGGGTAAGAACATATGTGAGAGGTGTCTGGACTAGAGGAGGCAGTGTTAAGTGTTGACTGAGATAAAACCACAAGTCTGTATAAACTTGTTCAAATGCACTGCATGTGTACCTCTTATGGTGATTCCAACCAAATGCACACCCATCTCCAATTACACATATTAAAATTCTGCAATCCCTACTTGACAAAAGTTTTGAAGTGGAGATCTCTATCTGACTGTCATGGACAAAACAAGAAAGGGACAAGGAAAGTTCTCATTAGGTTTTAAAAGATTATCCAAGGCAAAATTAGTCATACAAAAAGCGTATGTGATGAGACCTTCAGCATGTACCAGATATCAGGCTGATTATAGCAATGGATTCATGGCATCTATTCTCATCATCTTTCTTATGATTTTCTTATAAACCCACAGCCAAAAGTGATGAGGATCAGTAGCATGATAAACAAATTTACTTCACTGTAATAATTGAACAGACTCCTGAGCACAAGGCTACAGCATGCTGGGGAAATTGCCTGTTTCTAAGTCAAGGGTCTTGAGTCAGAGTGGGGAGAGTGTCATGACTGGATTTCAATGGGGTCTTCAATCTCGATGCCCTTTATTTCTTTCTCTTCCCTGATTGCTCTGGCTAGTACTTCCATACTGAGTTGAATAGGAGTGATGATANTGTCCTCTTTAGGTTTAACATAAAGAAACAACTGAACTTTGGCTGACTGAAAGAGTGATACGGCTCTTCCGAAATAGGATAATGGCAGAGGGTAATCAAGGAACAGAAGGTCGGGAAATAGTAGGACAAAAGCCATTAGGGTCAAGTTGCAACTTAGAAGAAGCTAAAATAGTATAGTTTTAGATGTTTTATGTCTTTGTAGTACTGGCAAACAAGCAATTTTGGAACCTTCTCATACCTATCAAAATATATAGAAATGTTTGTTATCTTGTTCTTTTCTTGTTCTAAGTTGTCTTCTAAATGAACATTTTTCACATCAAAAGTTCTCCCCAAATAGTCACTGTAATTATAAATTGTCCTTTTTGAAATTTCACCATGTAGAGTAAATATAAAATGTCATTAGAGTAAGAACATATGTGAGAGACAGGGGTCTGGACTAGAGGAGGCAGTGTTAAGTGTTGACTGAGATAAAACCACAAGTCTGTATAAACTTGTTCAAATGCACTGCATGTGTACCTCTTATGGTGATTCCAACCAAATGCACACCCATCTCCAATTACACATATTAAAATTCTGCAATCCCTACTTGACAAAAGTTTTGAAGTGGAGATCTCTATCTGACTGTCATGGACAAAACAAGAAAGGGACAAGGAAAGTTCTCATTAGGTTTTAAAAGATTATCCAAGGCAAAATTAGTCATACAAAAAGCCTATGTGATGAGACCTTCAGCATGTACCAGATATCAGGCTGATTATAGCGATGGATTCATGGCATCTATTCTCATCATCTTTCTTATGATTTTCTTAGAAACCCACAGCCAAAAGTGATGAGGATTGGTAGCATGATAAACAAATTTACTTCACTGTAATAGATGAACAGACTCCTGAGCACAAGGCTTAAGCATGCTGGGGGAAATTGCCTGTTTCTAAGTCAAGGGTCTTGAGTCAGAGTGGGGAGAGTGTCATGACTGGATTTCAATGGGGTCTTCAATCTGGATGCCCTTTATTTGTTTCTCTTCCCTGATTGCTCTGGCTAGTACTTCCATACTGAGTTGAATAGGAGTGATGATAGTGGGCATCCTTGTTCTTGTTCTTAAGGGAAAAGCTTTCAGTTTTTCCCCACTCAGGATGATACTGGCAGTGGTGTTGTCATACATGGCTTTAATTATGTTGAGATACATTCCTTCTATACCTAATCTGTTGAGAGTCTTTATCGTGAAGGGATGTTGAATTTTGTCAAATCCTTTCTTGGCATCAATTGAGATAATCATATGGCTTTTGTCTTTGATTTTGTTGGTGTGGTATATCACATTTGTTGACCTGAGTATGTTGAACCATCCTTGCATCCATGGGATGAATCCCACTTGATAGTGGTGTATAATTTTATGGATGTGTTGCTATATATTATTTCCTAATATTTTATTGAGGATTTTTTGTTTCTTTGTTCATCAAAGATATTGACCTGTAGTTTTCTTTTTTATTGCATCTGTGTCTGGTTTTGTTATCAGGGTGATATTTACATCATAGAATGAGTTTGGGAGAATGGCCTCTGTTTCAATTTTTTGGAATACATTGTAGAGAATTGGTATTAATTCTTTAAACATTTGGTAGAATTTGGCAGTGAAACCATCCAGTCCTGGGCTTTTCTTTGTTGGGAGACTGCTGATTACAACTTCAATCTCTTTGATTGTTATTGGTCTGTTCCCATTTTCTATGTCTTCCTGCTTCAGTTTTGACAGTTCATGTGTGCCCAGAAATTTGTTCATTTCCCCAGGTTTTCAAGTTTGTTGGCATATAGTTGCTTACAATAGTCTTTAATGATTCTTTCTATTCCCATGATATCAGTTGTAATGTCTCCTTTTTCATTTCTAATTTTTGTTATTTTTGTCTTCTTTTTTTAGTCTGTTTAATGGCTTGTCTATTTTGTTTTTCTTCTCAAAAAAATCCTTTTAGTCATTGATCTTTTGTATTGTTTTTGGGAGCTTCTATTTCATTTAGGTCTGCTCTGATCTTAATTATTTCTTTCTGTCTACTTACTTTGGGGTTTGTTTGTTCTTGTTTCTCTAGCTCTTTGAGGTGTAGTGTTAGGTTGTTTATTTGCCATCTTTTCATTCTTCTGAAGTAAGAATTTATTGTGATAAACTTCCCTCTTAGTACTGATTTTGCAATATCCCACAGGTTTTTGTATGATGTGTCATTATATTCATTAATTTCAATAAATTTTTGATTTTCTATTTAATTTCTTCCTGGACCTATATGTCATTCAGCAGAATATTGCTTAATTTCTATGTATTTGTATAGTTTCCAGAGTTTTGTTTGTTATTGATTTCTAGTTTTAATCCATTGTGGTCTGAAAAAGTACATGAAATAATTTCAGTTTTTTAAAAATTGGTTGAGACTTGATTAATGACCTAACATATTCTATCCTGGAGAATACTCCATGTGCTGATGAGAAGAATGTATATTCTGTGGTTGTTAGATGAAATATTCTGTACATGTCTGCCAAGTCCAGTTGGTTTAAACTATTGTTTAGATCTTCGGTTTCTCCTTTGATTTTTTGCCTAGATGATCTGTCAGATGTTGAGAGTGGGGTGTTCAGGTCCCTTACTATTATGGTATTTGGTTCTATCTCTTTCTTTAGTTCTAATAGCATTTATATATCTGGCTGCTCCAATGTTGGGTGCATATATATTTTTTTTATTATAATATAGTGGCCTTCTTTATCTGTATTTATGGTTTTTAGTTTAAAATCTATTTTATCCAGTATAAGAATAGCTACTTCAGCTAATTTCTCATTTCTATTTGCATCTTTTTCCATCCTTTCACTCTTAGAGTTTGTGTATCTTTACAAATGAGGTTAGTCTCTT
>NW_007739097.1:29446-30494 GCF_000696425.1 Galeopterus variegatus | reverse complement strand
CTCCTGGCACTTTGTTGATTTTTGTTTGGATGTTTTAAATATCTTCTTTTCTTTCTTTCCACTTTACTGTTTGTCTTCTGTGTTTGTTGTCTTCTTGAGGTGGTAGATAAAGTTCTTTTCTCTTTATTGTTTGCATTTTTGTTTTACTAGTATGTTTTGTTCTTTCTTGAGTATTCATTGTAATGATGGTTGTTTTTCAGGTACCAGGCACAGTACTCCTTTGAGAATTTCTTGTAGGTCTGGTCATGTGGTGGTGAACTACTGCAGTTTTTGTTTGTCTGAGAAATATACTATTTGTCCCTCATTTTGGAAGGATCCTTCACTTTGGAAGGATAGACTTGCTAGGTATAGTATCCTTGGCTTGCAATTTTTGTCTTTTAGTATTTTGAATATATCATCCTATTCTCTTCTGGTTTTTAGTAAGTCTGATGTAAAGTCAGCTGTTAGTCTGATAGGGGATCCCTTACAGGTGACTTGATGCTTTTCTCTTGCAACTTATAAGGTTCTCTCTTTGTCTTTGAGCTTTGCCAGTTTGACAATAACATGTCTTAGAGAGGACCTTTTGGGTTGAATTTGTTTGGGGATCTTTGAGCCTCCTGGATCCGAAGATCCATATTTCACCCTATACCTGGGAAGTTTTCCAATATTATTTCATTGAGTATGTTTTCAATGCCTTTTCCTTTTTCTTCCGCTTCTGGAACACCCATGATTTGGATATTTGAGCACTTAAGGTTGTCTGCTAGCTCTCTTAATTTTTTTTTTTTTTGTCCACTTGGGTTATTTTGAAAAAAAGCCATCTTTCAGAACAGAAATTCTCTCTTCTGCTTGTCCTAGTCTGCTGTTTAAGTACTCTATTGTGCATCCTTTAGCTCCACAAGCTTTGCCACATTCTTATTTAGGGCATTAGTTTCTTTGGACATTTTCTCTTTCAGGTCCTGGATACATTTTTCTCATTTTGTCATGTTGTCTGAGTCTTCTTGTATCTCGTTGATTTTCCTTAGAATTGTTGTTTGAAATTCCTTTTCAGTCATTTTAAGGACTACCTTTT
>NW_007739097.1:27958-28664 GCF_000696425.1 Galeopterus variegatus | reverse complement strand
AGGGAGTGTGTTAACAGTGCAGCTGCCTGTCACTCCAGCAGGGCCTTGGTGTTAGCTGGGATATTCTCTTGGGGGTGGTGATCACTTGCCTCTATTGCTTGAATATTTTTAAAGTTTCATTTGTAAGTAGCAATAAGTGTGGAAAATAATACTTTTATTTATTTAAGTATTTCTCTGGTTTGGTTTTTTAATTGGTGGAAAATATAAGGCATGTTTATCAAACCTATGACAACTAATTTAACATGCAACATGCTATTCTGTTTATTTTAAAGTAACTTGGGTAATTTAGTTTATTTCAAGCAATGCAATTGCACTTTACAAATGAACTCCAAAGTCCATGGGAAAAGACTGATGGGGTTAGTTGAAAAGGAAGTGATCATATGCCAGATGTTCTGTTGTCTGATGCCAGGATCCCAGTACTTGACAATGAGCTTATAAGGTCACAGCAGATTGTAAAAGATTAGGAAATATCAGAAAAAGTAGTGATATTAAAAAGATTACAAGAGTAAACTTTATTTCAGCCTTAGCATTATTTTCTAAAGTAAACTATTTTAAGTAAATTATAGTGTGATATTTGTTTTCCATATAAATTCAAAAATTTAAAGTAAAATAAAGATATCAGAGGACTGCCACTGAATTTATATCATCAAGAACATAAAGTTTTACTACCTTATTTTTTGGCGCACATGAACTTTTATTAGTATTA
>NW_007739097.1:25699-27001 GCF_000696425.1 Galeopterus variegatus | reverse complement strand
AATCAAGAATAGTTAAAAAATTGTAATTGTTTGCCAAAGTTTCATTTCTTATATAAGGAGAATATTATTCAGCCTTAAAAAAATAAATAAAATGAAATTCTGTCATTTGCCACAACATGTATTAGCCTGGACGACATTATACTAAGTGAAATAAGCTAGACACCAAAAGTCAAATACTGTATGATCTCACTTGTATGTGGAATCTAACAATGTTGAACTCATAGAAGTAGGGAGTAGAATGCTGGTTACTAGAGACTGGGAGGTGGGGGAGATGGAGTAATGTTGGTCAAAGGGCAATGTACCCTCTTTCTTAATGTTTCCAAACTTCCCTTGAATGATCTCACCTAATAACTTGGGAAACACATTCTATCAGTCTGTTCAGCTGCCATAATGAAATGCAGCAGACTGGATGACTTAACAGAAATTTATTTTCTCACAGTTCTGAAAATTAGAAGTCCAAGATCAAAGTACTGTCAGAATTGTTGTCTGGTGAGGCCTCTCTTCCTGGTTTGGCTACTTTCTTGCTGTGTCCTCACATGTCGTTTCCTCTGTTAGCATGCAGAGAGGGGAAGAGAGAGAGAGTGACCTCTTATGTCTCTTGGTCTTCTGATGAGAACATCAGCCCTATGTGATTAAAGCCCCACCCTAATGATGTCATTTAAGTTACTTACCTCCCTAAAGTCCTTATCTCCAAATTCCATCACATTAGGGGTAGGGCTTCAACATAGGAATTTGGAGGCTGTGGCAGGGGGGACACAATTCAGTCCATAGTACATGTTCCTTTGAAAGGCTCTTAGCCAAAATGTAACATAAAGTGAGTTGTATTGTTCATAAAGTCAATTATATTCCTGATTCCAGAGCATCGGTTTGCCCTACATTATCTTTTGATGTCATCCGAGGCCCATATAATTCCAGGTCAGCTGCAACCATGCTGCATTTCATTTGCAGATAGGGTCTGTTACTGTCTTTTCTCAAATGTCTGATGTCTATGGTCAAGTTTGAGATTAGAGTCTATGGGAAAATGTCCTCTATTTCCATTTGTTTCCTGCCTTTTTGAGGTAAAGAGGTTGTTCCCTCTAAGCATATGTGAACTCTTATCAGGGAATCTGCCAGATGCTCTTCTATGCTAATGGGAAGTATTCATCATGACTCTATGTTTTCTCTTTATTAGAAATCTTTTTACTTTATTTTTCTATTAAATGAATATCAGATTAAATTGGTAATAAACAGTCCAAACACTTAAATATTTCTAAAATTTATCCATGATCCCCCACAAAAATATTAAATATTGAATTCTGTAAA
>NW_007739097.1:23513-24865 GCF_000696425.1 Galeopterus variegatus | reverse complement strand
AAATATTTCTAAAATTTATCCATGATCCCCCACAAAAATATTAAATATTGAATTCTGTAAAATAGATGTTTTCCCCAACTGCCTCAGAAATCCTAAGAATTTTGTTCATTTCAACAAATGTTTACTGTATGTCTATAATGTACTAGGGCTTTCTTCTAGGCATTATATGTTACTTTTATTTAGTATCTTCTTGTTATGGATGGAATAGACAGCAACGATATTTAGCTTTACAATATAGGAATACTTGAGCAACAATATGTAGCCTGACTTCAGGAAAAAACTGAACAAAGGCCACAAAATTCTGTTTCACATTTGCTTTTTTCTGCATTCCTGCCTCAAGCTTCTCCATAAAAAGTTTCTTACATTTGTTTTGTCTAGTTGATCCACAAACAACCCAAGGTTTACGTGTCATAGCTTCCAACATCAGATATATATACTAATTTATTTTAGTCCCAGCTTTCCCAGAGGATCCTGTCTTTGCTTGGGTCAGAAACCTGTTGTTGGACGAATCAGGTCTTACCAGGAGTCAGGTCTCGTAAAGGAGCTGTGATTGCCTCACTTGAGATAGTTGCCCTAAGGAGGATAGTAATATTTGGTTGAGAGAGCAAGGCCATCTTTTATAACAAGGATGGATGGAGTAAGGAGACAGATCTCAGAAAAGAGGGAGCGAGGCTGATCAGGCCAACCATCCTTCAAGTACACAGTGACTTAGGTTTCAGCAAGCTGCACATGTGTTATGAGCTCTGTAATGGAGATTCTGTATCACTAGATCTATCACTGCTCGCTTTTCAGTATTTATTCCAGGATCCCAGGATCAACAATAGCTAAGATGGAAAATATCATTGTCATTATCTCCCACCCTAGGTTCTATCCTATTCTGCCATTGAATAGGCTTTGCTATCACTGAATGTATTAACAGTATGAACGGGCCTGCCCGGTGGCGCACTGGATAAGTGCGCCACTTGGGAAGCGTGGCAGCGCTCCTGCCCGAGGGTTTGGATCCCACATGCAGACCGGTTCCCGCTCACTGGCTGAGCGAGGCGCGGGGGCAGCGCCAAGGGTTGCGATACCGTTGCTGGTCCCCGGTCCGGTACGGGGGCGACACTGAGGGTTGCGATCCGTTGCCGGACACGGAAAAAGACAAAAGACAAAAAAAAAAAAAAAACCAGTATGAACTTAACCTTACCATTGTCTTGCTTTTCATCCAAAAGCCTTTAATACATATTCGGCCCTCACTTGAAAGGTATGATTTTCCAGAGAAAATAAGTCACATAGATTGCTTCTGAGCAACACTGAAAGTTAAAAAAGTGCTAAAATACAGCAACTACCTTGTGTTGCAGAGAAAAAAAAAA
>NW_007739097.1:21928-23428 GCF_000696425.1 Galeopterus variegatus | reverse complement strand
AAAAAAAAAATGGCATTCCAATTGAAAAGGCCCTGATCCTCTATCATCCCAGAGTTTTAGATGAAGAACCACAGGAGTCTAACATCCTTGAGAGCAATGCCTTATTTAACACTGTATCACCAATCCTGGCAATTTGCCTGGCATAAATATAAGTTCAATAACTATTTGTCGAATGCATACATTATTTTTCTAAATGAATTCTAGAAAAGTACAACTTCAAAATTAAGTGTTGGAATGGTAGCTGAAGATATTTTTAAAAGTCTTTTGATGAAACTGTTAAATTTCTCAGCAGAACTGTATTTATATTCCATTGCTGATTTTCAAACATTTTATTGATTTCTGAATCAGGCAGTCAAGTTTCTACAGTTTATACACTTTTAAGTGAAGGATTTCTAAAGTAAAAAAAATTGCTCTGCATATTAAAGGAGTAATTACTAAAATAATACAAAGAAAAATAGTTCTTTCTTCAGAATTTGTCAGTTTAGTGCTTGCCATATATTCAACTGTTCTTTTCCCAAATTATAGGTATATTCTCCACAGATTAAAAAAAAAGTATTTTATTAGATCTAAATAAAGAAAGGTTTTCATAGTGAACAGACTGAATCTTTAAAATTCCAATATGATTTAAGTGGTTAAGATATTAAGAGTACACTGAAATTTTTTTTACAAACTTTTTAATTCTTTCAGGCTAGAGAGTTAAACTTCTTTGTTCATTATTTGTTCATTTATCAACTCCTGCTTGAAATAATAGCCTTGATAATTCCAGAGCTTTAGTAGACATTTGTGAGAAATATCTGCCATAAACTTTTCACATCTGGACTGTGGAGTGTTGGTTACAACATAGAACAGTATGGATACTGCCAGAGAAGGATACTGCCCGCATGGGGTGGCAAATGCTAATTATTCATCCACACAAAACAATTCAAAGAAATTTTTCTGCATATGTATTGCAAAAAGGAATACAGCTTTGACATTTTAAATTGAAATAAAACCTTAGAAATATTGTAAAAAATTCAGAAATGTTCACACATTAATGATTCATATTTTGGCTTTGAATCTGTTGAATTTTATTTTCTACAACAAAAAGTAATTACCCAAGATGCATGACTACTAATAAATATTTACATTGAAAGAAATTATAATTAACCAAAGGGTCATACAGAGATTAATTATCCTGGAAAGTTTATTATTATAAATCTAACCATTAAATCTTGTTTTGTTTCCTATAATTAATGATAAGGTTAGTTGAGAAACCAAAATTTTAAGAAAGATTTGACAGTGCACATCCAAATTAAATTTAAGTATTGCATGTTAGCAAATACAGAAACGCTCAGCCCCAAACCCTGGACTGTCAGTTACTGAGTTGCACCTTTTCAGTGATCTTCCCTCTAAGCCACCTCTACTACCTTTGTCATGCCCAAGACTTTTTCAGTAGCAATAACCATATCACATTCATAATAGTAATTTCAAGCCTTGTGTTCTCTTAATATGACTTCTATC
>NW_007739097.1:19530-21371 GCF_000696425.1 Galeopterus variegatus | reverse complement strand
AACCATATCACATTCATAATAGTAATTTCAAGCCTTGTGTTCTCTTAATATGACTTCTATCATTGCAGCCTAATTATTCTAGCATTCTTAATTCCCAAGGTCTATAAATCCATTAAGTTTTTCTCCGTTTCCTATTTTACCTAACTTAGATTCCACAGTCACTGTAATCAACTTGCTTGCCACTCTTTCCACCTTCTACTTTACTGCGGAGAAAACTAAAAACAAAAAAAGTCTTTAAACCTAGCCCATACCCCCTCTACATCTTCCTTTTGGCTTCAGTCAAACAACAAAGATGGCTGGAAGAAAGCATAGGACCTTGCTAACTGTGTGTTACTGTCAAATCAGGACATTAAATCTCAAGTGGGCCTTTAGTATTGCCTCCTGCATTTCCCTGGTGTACTCACTTTCCTCTGAAATAGAACTATAACACAATTTCATAACTCTTCTCAAATCTCCAAAACCCACACCCCACTTCTCATTCTAAGCAAATGACTTTGCTCATTTTTTCATAAGAAAATCAAAATAATCAGGAGAAAACAGTCAAACATCTCATTACAAAAACTATGAACTTTATCTGCTTCTATGCATATATATCCTTTGCCTTCTCTTCTCTTATGATGGATTAAATGTGTCTGTTCCATATAACCCTTTGCTAGCATTTTGGATTCCAATGGCCAAAGTCACCAATGATCTGTACATCAAATACACCTCTCGATAATCTCAGCAGCATAAATCCAGTGGAGCACTTTTTAAAATATTTTCTTCTGTGAGTGAGAGACTACCATGCTCTTCTGCTTTTACTCATGTGTTACCATTTGATCACTTTCTGTCCCCTTTTCTAGACTCAATCCTTGTTTCTCACTCATAATTTTTAAAATAATCAGGAATTCAGTCTTCCATTCTCATCTACTATTTATCTAAATTCAATCCTTACTTAGTAAATTCCTTACTAAATTCAAGCCTACTCCATTGGCTTCCAATGCCAGAGTAATTTAATGACTTATAAATTTATATTTTCCACCAATATACCAGATTCATATCCAGTAGCCTAAATTATATTTACACTTGGATGTGTAATGAAGTACTTCAAACTTGTTTAAGGGCATTATACTTTACACAAATCTGAAAATTAAAAATCTGAATTGCTTTAAAAAATTCTTGCTCATGTAAAAAAGAATCTGATATGGAAATGGAGCTTACTGAATGAAAAGGAAAGGTTATGTTGGATTTTGGAAAAGCAATTGAGTTTAGCTTACTCAGTTTCAACAGAATTGAATTTTTATTGGAGCACAGCACAGGGAAGCTAATCACTGCTTATGTATATTTCCAGAACAGATCTGTTAGAAAGGACCCTAATGGACATGATCCATCTAGACAGAATAAAAAATTGTTTAGCTCCTAACATTTCACAGCCATGGCCTTTGAAGAAGAATGGGATTGCAGTTTCTCCAATTTTACCCTTTCAAAGGCAAATTTCTGACACCTCCATAACTCATAGCATGCTTCTTCAACAGTTGTTAACTTCTCAGTTATAACATCACCACTCACCCCGTTATTCCATCTGACAACATTAGTACCGTTCTTTATTAAGCCTTTTTTAAAGTTCATTAAAGTTCATTGTATATGAATTATAATTATTAATAATTAATATTGTAATAATATATTTATATGTTGCTGATTCTTTAAAATTGAACTCATCGCCAACAGCATTATAACTTTTCCTTCAACAAAGCTTATCTGACACATGTATTTTCTCCATAAGACCTTGCACTTAAGAACACTGGAGAGCTCTTCAGACCAATAAGCAGCACAAAAATGTAGAAAAACATGACAGTAAATAG
>NW_007739097.1:16900-18925 GCF_000696425.1 Galeopterus variegatus | reverse complement strand
TTGAACTCATCGCCAACAGCATTATAACTTTTCCTTCAACAAAGCTTATCTGACACATGTATTTTCTCCATAAGACCTTGCACTTAAGAACACTGGAGAGCTCTTCAGACCAATAAGCAGCACAAAAATGTAGAAAAACATGACAGTAAATAGACTGCAGGACACTTGTTTACAGTAAGAGAGCTGAAATGTGAAGTCAGAGTGTCACTTTGTTGGACCTCAGCTGGGAAATTGTGCATTGGGAACTCAATTTTTTTGCCACTCTGTACATGGGCATTTCTGTGAATGACTGCCAACACCTATGAATATTGATTCTAGTGTTAGAAATAAATTTTAGGGAGTAGGAGAATTGTTAAATATAAAATCCATGAATAATGAACACCAACTATATATAGGAATTTATGAGAAAACACACATGTGTAGTTTTCATTCAATCATTTACTCATACTTTCAGTACTTTTGATAGCAGGTATTATGAGTTGAATTGTGTTCCCCCAAAATTAATATGTTGATGTACTAAGCTCCAGTACCTCAAAATGGGACTTTAGTCAATTACTTAAGATAAGGTAACAATGGGGTAGGGCAAGCCCCTACTTATAAAATTTGAACATAGACACACACACAGTTAAAATACCATGTGAGGGTGAAGGAAGAGATTGGGGTAATACAGCAGAGGCCAAGAACAATAACACTTCCAGCAAACTCCCAGAAACTAGGGAGATACATGGAATAGATGTCTCCCTCACAGCCCTCAGAAGGACCCAACACTGGACACTTAGATCTCGGACTTCTGGTCCCCAGAACTATGAAACAATTCACTTCATTGTTTAAGCCACACAGTTTATGATACTTTGTTACAGCAGCCCTAGAAAACGAATACACCAGGGTTTAGAGAAAATAGGATTACCAAGCATAATAGGTCTCCAGGGGAGAAATGTGAAAGTGCTGCTGTAAATAATCAATAGCAATAGCATCTACCTGTTCCAAAAGACTCAGCCTCGGTGCATAGAAAGATCTTTAAGATTGGGCTTTGTTCTTTTGTAGACCCTATGGTTATTCTTTAAATCATGTCACTCTTTTCTCCAATATTAAATAATGTGTTGATAGAGGCATACTTTATTTATGATTTTGAAAAGAGGGATAGGAATTTGCTATTGCATGATTTCGATTTAATCCTAATTATATTCCTTAAAAGTCCACACAGTTTTAAGGTAAATGTTATGAGAAGTTCACTGTCAACTTCCGTGTAAACAGACAGTTGAAAATGGGCCCTGAGCTGTGAAACATGGATAGTTTCTAAAAGAAATCAAAGAATCATTAAAAAGGTCTTAGTCAAAAGGCCTAAGGGCAAAACCTAGAGTCTGAGAAAAAAATGGATTAGGTTTCTAATACCAAATGTCAGAATATAGCCCTAATGAAGGAACTTCCCTTGTGGCCAGACTTGGGGAGACTGGAGACATGGGCCAGGCTGGATTTCAGCATTGCTGTCAGCTATGAGCTTCCCTTTCTTTCTCCTTTAAAATGGGATAGGCTATTGCAGTTTTCTAGTCCGTGGTTCACCACTGTCCATAGGGTGGGTGGGAAGTGGGCAGATCACTGTCTCTTTTAATTCACAAGTCTAATAATCAAAAGAGTTTCTGAGGAGTTTTAACCACATTCAGATCTGATTTAGATTATGAGATCCTGATACTGTGATTAGATAATACTTTGGGGAACTTGGGAGAAAGTGGGTATATTTCAAGGTGGTATATATGTGAATTATGGTGGACAGAGAAGTGAGGTAGATTTTCTCCAAAAGTGGCTGCCGGCAATTTATTGTAGTGACATCCATGCATGCCACCTATGCCATTGAGAGGTGGAACCTACTTTTTCCACTTCCCTTGAGTCTGGATCACCCTTTTGACTTACTTTGTACATATGGATCAGGAAAAAACAAAACACTAAGATGAGATCAGCCAGCAAACAAAGAATTTTTAGAAATAACCAAGCTCTGTTTTTTCAAACCACTATGTTTTGTGGTAATAT
>NW_007739097.1:14911-16275 GCF_000696425.1 Galeopterus variegatus | reverse complement strand
TTTTTTTTAAGCCCTTCTGGTGAGTATGCAGTGATATCTCACTGGGAATTTAATTTGCTATTTCCTAATCAATAATTCTGTTGGGTCCGTTTTTACATACTTATTAGACATTTGGTTCTTCTCTTTTGGCAGATCCTGGTAATTCCTTTTACCTAGTTGGAATTCAGTTCTTTTTTTCCTTTGGGGATATCAGTTATCACAGTAATGAAATTTCTATTTCAGTTTTTTGAGATTTCTTATCATGAACAGGTGTGAAATTTCATCAAACACTTCTTTCTGAATCTATTGGAGTTATATATTTTTCCATTTCTTTTCCAAATGTGTTGAATTATATTGATTAATTTCTGACTGTAAATTAGTCTTACATTCATATAATAAATCTCATTAGGTCACAATGCATTATATATGTATTTATGCATAAAATATATTCTTTGTATTAATGGATTTAAATATAAAATTTTAAATTTTAAAATTTGCTAATATTTTGTGTAGGATTTTTGCATTTATGTCGATGAGTGATAATGTCAGCAGTTTTTCTTTCTGGCAATGTTAACTTGTAATATGTTTCACTAGATGGTGATCACTTTCTTAATGTTGATATTATACAGTAGCATAACTTGAAATACCTCTTTCAGGCTAAAAACTCCCAAATTCAATTTCCAAAGTTGAAATGTAAACTCACCTAGACTTTTCACCTGAACCCCAGCTTTTATGCCTGTCTATGCAACATGTAAGATGTTTAATAAATATTGCAAACTTAATAGAACTTCAGCTTCTCTCCATCTCTGCAAAATTACTTTTCTCATAATATTCCCTCTTTTGGTTAATGGCAGTTTCATCATTCAATTTACTCCAACTAGAAGCCTAGATTCACCCTTAGTACCACCTGTACAGCACACAGAAAATTGATTTGGAAATCTTTGTTTGTTCTACCTTGAAAATACATCTCAAATGTTTCCATTTTTATTGTCACTACTACTACTTTGGTTCATGTCATTCACCATTATGCCTTCAGTTTCAGGAAATGACAAGTTCAGAGCCAATGACATACTCTATTTGGAAGCAATTTTAAATTGCTGATGTTTTTTAATGTAACACAGGTTTTGATTACCTCCAAGTTTTTACTTTGAAAGCAATTGTCTTAAGTGAAATAATAGAACAATTATATGGAGGTGAAACTTTCAAGGAAATGTGAAGCCATGGTGTTGGGTTATTTTACATGGTTAATAAAATAACTCAAGATAATGATAGGAATTGGGGTAGAGAGGAAACCTGTGAGGAGCAAGGTATCAAATTATACATAAATAACAGGAAAAATCCAGGAAATTTGCTGATATGAGCAAAAGGAATAATAAGAAATGGTA
>NW_007739097.1:12655-13181 GCF_000696425.1 Galeopterus variegatus | reverse complement strand
AAATTAAATAAGTCATTAAAACCATATTGAGAAAAACATTTCCAATTCCCAGGAAATGAGAATATAAAGTTGCTGACATTGGTCCTATGCAGTAAATTAAAGTATCTTTATTTCTCCTTCAAATTTAACCTTTAAGGAAAACTTTGGACTTAATAAAAATGTTTATCTGGATGTGCACAAAACAAAAGCTGTCTACAGGATATATTATCTAGTTTATTGAACTGGACATAAAATTGTGAATGAATTATTAAAATCTTATTAATATGATACTTAACAAGTTAAAGATGAAATATTAGGGATTTTTTTAATCAAAAAGTATTTATGCCCATAGAAAATTTAAGCCTAACTTAAAACCTACCTTTCTTCCACTGAAATATATAGGATAGATTGTACCTTATTTCTAAAGGCATCTCATCGAGGCTGTACAGTGTAGTGGTCAGAAGCATGGCCCTGCAGCAAGTCTACCTGGGATTAAACCCCACCCTGCTTGCCTAATTGTTTTGTGAAGTGGGCAATTACTTAACCA
>NW_007739097.1:9128-10936 GCF_000696425.1 Galeopterus variegatus | reverse complement strand
AATGTTAATGATGGTTTTTATTTATTTTAAAATAGTCAGTTTATTGTTGTAGTTAATATTTGCTATTGACTGTCTAACACCTGTACTTCTTCTTGTAATGTTGTTTGTATTTTCTTCCCAAGCAACATCTTTACCATTGGATATACACTTGATTGAACTATTAATGAAGGTGCCCCACAGTCTCCTGGACAGAGATGGGTAGGTAAGCAAGCTAGACAAGTAGAACGTTCACTTTGAATTGAATATTGTGCCCTGATACGAATCCTGAATAAAATATTTGGAATTCACTGATGATTTCCTTCTGTTTTTCAAGGTACATAGTATACATGGAATACAGATTTTTTTCTCTCCCTCTAGCTTGGAATTCGTTACATAAGGAGGAATTGGAAGGCATAGCGATTCTCCTTAATATTCTGGAGTTGTAATTTAACAGCCCAGCAGGTAATCAGTGAAATAAATAGTGATCATCGTACCTGTGATTCTTTGTAACCTTGTGCTTCCTGAGGGAGATTTTTCAGTGCCCTTTGGATTGTACCACAGAATGATTTAAATGATATATGATTCTTTGACTTCACAGGATGGCTCCATTTGACCCCACTGTTTAACAGATATATATATCTGTTATATATAAACGTTTATATATAAAATAAAAATGAAACAGATTTATATACTTTAATTTCCTCATCAAGACATTGTGTGAAACCAGAGATTCTTAATGACTATATTAATTCTGAAATCCAAAGTGCTTAGAAAACAGAAAAACTAGTTTTTAAGTATGGTATCATATAAAACAAAACCTTAATTGACTTGTGATCTAGATAGTTTTTTTTTTTTTTTCACTTAGTATANTAAAAAAAAAAAAAAAAAAAAAAGAATAAAAAAAGAAAGAAAGATACAACAATCGCAATAAAAGGGAAAAACAGAACTGAGGTTACCAGAAGTAGGAACGGGGGGAGGGGGGGAGTAAGGGAGAAATTGGTAAAGGGCCACAACAATTGATTACATTGTATAATATGGAATATGGTAATTATCCTGATTTTTTTACTTTTATTTTTTTAATGAATCATAATTGATTATACATATTTTGGGGGCTCAACATTGTCATATGTTGATCAAATCAATATTATTAGCATATATATTTTTATAAATCATATTTATTCTTTATGCCACTTCTCCAATCTCTCCCCATCCCCCTTTCCCTCCCCCTTCCCACCTCTGATAACCCTAGATTTCTCTGTCCTTCTGAAGGAGTAACGATTACTCTACTGATTTGTTGCCTAGATGATCTGCCCAGTGCTGAAAGAGATGTGTTCAGGTGCCCCATTATTATAGAGCAGATGCTTCTTCTGTCACTCTGGAATGGGCTTTGTGGAGAGAGACATCCTTTTCTTTGGTCTCTGCTGGTGACTCTCCTTGTGTCAAAGCACTCAAATGTCTGGCGGGCCATCTGCTTGGTGGTTGTGGTGTCTAGTCACTTTTGCAGCAGCCATGGCTACAGTAGTGGCTGTGGTGGTCCACCCACATGGAAGTGGTGTTTATGGCATGCACCTTGCCTGATTGCAGGAGTAGAGGTCAGTCCCGCCTTCACGCCTCAGGACCCTGGGTGGACCCCATGGCAGCGGCAGCATGCCTGTTTGTGGGAGGAGGGGTCAGTCCTTGACTCCAGACCTGAGGACCCCAGGTGGGCCTAATTATCCTGATTTATGCATTATGTATGTGCACACAGGAATTGATATTCAATTCTGTACCCCACAGATATATATGATCAACTATGTTTCAAAGAAAAATAAATAATTAAAAAATTAAAT
>NW_007739097.1:7515-8128 GCF_000696425.1 Galeopterus variegatus | reverse complement strand
GTTTCTGTTGTTAGAATTGAATTATTTAATACATGTAAAACAGTTATAATAGTTTCCGGTACATAGGAAGTAGTAAGTAAATCTTTCCAATTGGTATTATTAAGGATTAAATAGATTGTCATTTTCCCAGTGTAGTGTTCCATATAGAATCAGTGGTAATCATAACGATTCCAAACCTAAATAAAAGATTTTTACATGCTTCATCATATAAATTGGGATTTACCTGATGTGAAATTTATTTACTGTGATAATTAGAACATCCCTAGATATTAGGCTACATTATTTCTGAAGTACATGTACTGAGAAGATATACAGATCATTCTATTGAAAAGATTTTGGAAAACAGAGTACATTCTTTTGTGGTATAGATAATGCTATGTATACCAAAATACTATGATCACAACAGGAGTTTGAAAAAATCTTAGTGTGTAGAGGAGAGTTCCTCAAAAACATAATACACACACACACACACATAACTGTATAAAATTATACTTGATTTAACATCTAACTTGTTTTTCTCTTAATATGATCAGAAATATTGGCAAAATCGGAATATTTATTTACCTGGTGTACATAAAGTTAAGTTCACACAAATGCATGCACTTTTACTAAA
>NW_007739097.1:5151-5869 GCF_000696425.1 Galeopterus variegatus | reverse complement strand
TTTTTATTTTTTTTCACTTAGTATGTATATCTGTATCAGTCTGTTTCCTGTTGCTTATAACAGAATACCGAAACTGGTTATTTTATAAAGAAATTATTATTTTTTTCTTTCAGAGGCTAGGAAGTACAAGATCCAGGGAACACTTCTGGTGATGGCTTTCTTGGTGGGCACTCTCTGCAGGGTCTTGTGGCAACACAGGCAGTCACATGGTGAGAATGTCTGAGCAGGATAGTTAATGTGCTCGCTTATTCTCCTTATAAAGCCATCAGATTCACTCCCTGATACCATAATCGTGTTTCCCACCCTCTTAACACTTACAGTGGAAATCAAGTTTCCAACACATGAACTTTTAGGGGACACATTCAACCCATAGCAGTGTCATTTTCATTTACTTTCTTAACCTTTAATAATTTTAAGGCAATACATTTTGGTTGAGTGTTATCTTCTTTCTCTTCAAAATATTCAGGCCAATACCAAGGGTTTATCTTGGATGTAGCAATAGTTTGGGCAAGAAAACTAAAACAATAGCATTATGATTGGCAATATAAAGATAATTTTGATAAATACACAAGACTAAAATTTATAGGACTTTGCAATTGGTTAGATGTAGCAAGGATAACTTTGATTTGTCTGGTTGTGTACTATGCGGATGCTGTTGCTACTAACAGGCACCCAAGGAAAAAGAAATTAATGGGAGAACAGAAGATTTAGGAATTAA
>NW_007739097.1:3049-4154 GCF_000696425.1 Galeopterus variegatus | reverse complement strand
CTCAGCCAGTGAGCGCACCGGCCATCCCTATATAGGATCCGAACCCGCGGCCTCGGAGCTATCAGCACCACACTTTCCTGAGTGAGCCACGGGGCTGGCCCCATTTTAATCTCATTTCTATCTTGTTGTTTTCTTTCATTATTATTTCTACACCAAATGCTCTATTTGAACCAAGCCTCTTTTTTACTTACTTTCAGTATCGCCCAGGTTTATCAGCTAGTTAAATAGTAAATTAAATATTCATTATATTTTATGTAAAGTTTCAAAAGCAAATCAGCTCTCTTATCGATGCTGGCTACCTGACAAACCTCCTAATTACCCCCAGTTTCAAAAAACAAAACAAAACAAAAATAAATAAAATAAAATAAAATAAAACAAGTAAAATTTCCTTGGAGAATAAGAGAAAACTTTCAGGCACTTTTGATGAAATATGTTTTAATACTTTTAAAATAGTGATCTAAGTCCTCTAGAAACATTAAATCTTATCAATCATCAGTCATCCAGAGTTCCACAGAAACAAACAGTTTTTAGGAATTCTCTGGATATAATATTATTTATCCAATAAAATCTGTGCAAAAGAAAAGATAGAAAAAATGTTAGGAGTTTAAAGAAAACTGTTTAAGCAATATAGTATAAACACATTATGGATTAAATCCCAAAGCTTAATCAGACTTCAACATCTCACAATTTTCAGTTTACTTGAAGTCTCCAAAAATTCTTAATGTGTGCAGACCATAATTTCATTACAAAGATATTTGATTTGAATATATAATGAGGTTTTTATTGCCGATTGCTTTTCTTCAAGACATGGTCTTTTGCATTTCAGATCTTTAAAAGACATAGTTTTACTTGTTTTTTGTAAATCAAAACAGGCACTAACTTTAAAAACTAATTAGCCTGCTACACATATCACTCAAATAAAAAAGGCATTTTAATTTTTGTTTTATTTTAAATTACACATTGTAATTGTACATACTTATGGAGTAAAATCTGATGTTTTGATACAGATATAGGTTGTATAATAATCGGGTCAGGGTAGTTAATGTGTCACTCATCTCACACATTTATCATTTATTTTGTGATGAAAACATTCAAAAGCCCTTTC
>NW_007739097.1:0-2397 GCF_000696425.1 Galeopterus variegatus | reverse complement strand
GTGTCACTCATCTCACACATTTATCATTTATTTTGTGATGAAAACATTCAAAAGCCCTTTCTCTAACTTTTATGTAATATACAAAACTTAACAGCTTACCGTAGTCACTTTAGTGGGCAATAGAACATCAATATGATTTTATTTTGCAGAAAATTGAAACTGGTGAGAGATTTTAATGTGTCTTGCTAACAAAATTATTTTAAAAGGCACATGGTAAGCATATGTCTTTTATGAATACCTGCTAAAAACTCAGAATTGAGCAGATTTATTCTCTTGGAGGGCATGCAAATGTGCGAGTAAATCCTAACAATAATATTTGCTATGTACCTGGGTTCGTGCAGCCCATTTTCAGAACTTGACAGTCTTGCAAGAAAAAAGATTCTGGGGTGGGGGGGGTGTGGGGGCAGTGGCAGAGTGACAAGGGAGGAATGGAGGAAAAAAATCTGTGGAATAAAAAGCAGTGAGAAGTCAGAAAAATCACTCACCCTGTGTAGATGTAGTTATTCTTTTCAGTTCACTACCTTTGCCCCAAATTATATATCACAGCATAGGATACATACAGTTACTTTTTCAGAGATTTTCAGATGTGGAAGAATCAATGTAGAGAGAAGAATGAAAATTAAACGAGCATATCTAACACATATATAGTAATGAACCTAGAGAAACACAGTATTACATGATAAAAGATTTTCAAAATACTGTAAACACATGTAGTTTACTAAATGTAAAAGATATAGAAATCATCATTTATGAAATAAAATTTGTTATAAAGCATGATGTATTGCATATCTCTTCAGAGTAATTAAGTACCACATAAAATATTTTGCTAAGATGTTTGTGGTGTAGTCATTAATTTCTGAAGCATGTTTCTTGCCATAAGACATATTGCTTAGATAAACATCAAAACTGATAAGTGTATTCTTACCATATGTTATTGTTTCAAAGAGTAATTGCCCAATCTTAATTACTGAAACATATGTTAAGAAAATCAAAATAAGCACTGAATAAAATTTTACATTGCATGCAAAATGAGGGATACATTTAGGGAGTAAACCCTGAATGAAGATTTTAAAATGCCATGTTATACTGATATTTTGTCTCTTGGAAAGACATAAGTGATGCGGATTCTCCTTAGGAAACATATATTGGCATCAAGCATCTTGGTTTAGGCAGGTGTTTCTTTAGACGCAGAGAAAGATTTAGGATGTGTTCTAGTCCAGCAGCTCAGAAATTACTCTCTCACAGATGAATGAGAACTAACACAAACTTCACAGTGATCAGTCTTACATTTTCATTGTAGTGATTTACCAAGGAGACGGTCCAGCATACAATTTTACTTCTCTGTGTCTAGAGAAGAATAAGGATCAGTTTTTCCTAATAGGATTCATTCTTTTTGCAATGACTGAAATAAAGAAATCAGTGGATATCTTGACAAAAGTCAGTTATTGCAATTATAAATATATTGCCGCACAATGGAAAATAAGAACTTTGTTTCATCCCAAGTAAATATAAGGTATATTTTGACTCTTAACTGTTATTTCTAGCTTTGACTAATTTCAGGTGGGTGTGACTTTGTGTGTGAGTCTGTTATACAACATATATATATTCATTAATTCATGTACTATGTTTAATTCACTGTTCTCAGTGTTAAGTGTTAATATAAGAGAGTCAGTTATGTTATCTCCTTAAAGAATATTTTCATTTTATAAGAGAGATAACAATAAGCTGATTTATAAACACATAGACATATGTTCTCTACTATCTTTTTCCTATCTTGGTTACAAGTACAGAATTTCTGTGATAGAGGTTGCACTTAATTAAAACACTATTTTAGTGTCTCATTTTCTTAATATTTTAAAATAACTTTATCTAGTTTTCCTTTAGAGTTATATTTAGGATTTCTAATGCTGTTATTAAAGATGCTTTTCCAGTTTACTTTAATGTAATAATTTGCTTTTATATCTGATTTTGTAAAATATGTTGAAATATTTCCATATACATTAGAAATAAATTTTCTTCCATGCTTTTCTTCAGAATTCTGCTTATGTACTGCATATATATATTAAATAACTATAATAGTCAACATTTGTGGAGCACAAATTATATGTCATCATTTTTTGTCGGTTGAATGTGCTGTATTATTTCACCCTCATGGCTATCTTATGAGATAGATATTACCATTTTCTCCATTAACAGATGAAGAAAATCAGACACAGGAGACAGAGGAACTGCCAAATATCATGTATCTAGCAAGAGCTGAAAATGTTATTTGACCTCAGATGGTGGGCAGACTTAAAAACTCTTGCAGTTTTGAACCACATATATGCAAAATTCAGTCAGAAAAGAGTCCTTGGTTCATAATCAATTGCTGTGTCTAGATTTTTATAATTATAATTT
>NW_007739096.1:38499-38815 GCF_000696425.1 Galeopterus variegatus | reverse complement strand
TTCTGATGGCTTTAAAAGGAAAGCACATGAAAAGTTCTCTTTGTAGCTCCACTATCCACCATGTGAGAACCTGCATCACTGTCACCATCTTCAAGGATCTCACCAAATGTATTCCCTAGAATTTTTCCTTTATGGTTTCAAATGCCTGCTGGAAAAAATTTCCCAGTCTCCAAAACTGTAAGTAATAAATATTGCTTCCTTACAAATTACCCAGTTTCAGGTATTTCTGTTATAAGCAAAAGAAATGGACTAATACATGAGGTTATAGCAAGAAGACAACAGCTTATGAACCACGAAGAAGTCCCTCACCAGACAC
>NW_007739096.1:2514-37956 GCF_000696425.1 Galeopterus variegatus | reverse complement strand
ATTTTCCTCTTACATCAAGGATACTACAATTAGAAAGGCCAAGGAGACAATCTTGAAAAGGTCTACAAAAAGGCCCTATAAAGAAGAGAAATAAAAAGTGTTCAATATCTGCCAGGCCCAGAGACAGTAAGCCAGCTTGTTAAGACACCAGGTCAAGTAGGACTTTTCTATCCCCTGAATGATTCTCCCTCTCTTGTCCCCTCACCACAGACTCTGCTGTCTTCCGTTTTCATTTTAGGCTCCTAGGCCTGAGCTGAAGGTGGGCAGTGGGTGAACTTTTGACACTTTAATATAGATTGGACATTTAATTTCTAATTGAGGCCCTGTCCAAAATCTAGTACTATTTGGGCTTTGTGTTATTCTTGTGAAGAATATTCATGAAGTTTGGTGAATTTTCATTCGGACATAGGTAAAAAGTTTCTCCTACCACATTAATTTTGAAGGAACAAGAAGAGACAAAAATTAGTTTTATCTTTATTAAGACTTGCTTACTTAAGAAATAATTACACTTAAACATAGCCTTCATAGGACTTGACCCAAGTGGTTTAAGGACAGAATTGTAAGACATAATGTAAGAAAAATTGTGAGGATTTATCTGGAAATGGTGTAAAATAAATTTTCCTCTTGTGAATATGGTACTGAGAGCTTTGACCAATGTCATTTTGGGGATGTAAATGTTCACTTTATCACCACTTATTTATATGAGAATCACTGGGGATCTGGTGCAACATTATGACATTTTGTGTTCAGTTGATGGAAATGATCATATATATATATATATATATATATATATACAAAGAGCATTATGATCTTTTTACATTAGTCTATATCACTTAAAGTAATACTTTTTGGTGTCAATGTGATTGGAATGATAAGATGAGATATTGAAACAGTATGACAGTAACTAATTGTGAGATTGTGAGGTAGGTGGGGTGCATGTGCTTTATACATATAGATTAGATTACCTTTAAAGGGAAAATTCACAGTTTAAAATATTCTCACATATAACTAAAAGTCCAAAGTTGAGAAACACTAGATCTGACTTTTTAATTCCTGAGTATTTCCAAGAAATAAGAATTTTGAGTTTTGAGGTACTATGAGGAGCAAAGAAAAAGCTTCCTCCATCATCCCCAGAACTCTAATAAGCATGACAGCAGAGGAAGCTAGGCTACTCTGGGTCAATGATATGGGAAAAACCTGAAACTTTATTCCTTTCTGAAATATTCACATAATCAAAAGTGACTTACAATGTATGCAGAAGATAAAGTTCCTTCTAATCTACCTGGAACAAATCAGCACATTTCTTTCACCTTTCCTTTCTCTTCAGGCATTAATCCTCATCCTCCCTTCTGCAGATTCCAGCTGCCAACCCCTCCCATGGACTCCTCAGGGCAGCTGGCTGGCTGATACCGCCTGTCACATCCAAATATAAGGATCCTCCCTCCTTCACCATTCACAGAATTTTGAGAGGTTTTCCAGTTAGGGTCTAGGTTTTCACTGAACTTTCCGGCTTATATCGGGGTTTGAGGGTCCATCACTGTAGATACCCTCAGTGAGGCAAGCTGAGGCGCAGATTTCCAGAGTAGCATTTTCTGGGAGCATCCTTTCTAATTTTCAGGTTGGCAAGAAAATAATCCTAATTCTGTGAGTGTCCTGTTCTCTTATAGATTAGCTCTTATGAACTCATTCATAAGAGACTAAAATAAAATCTGGAAAAGGAGTTGGTGCACACACACACATACACAATTATTCTTGCATTTCTTTCTGAAGAAAAATTTGTAAAGGAAGCAAATTTATCATGTGAAGATGACCAGATGTGCATAGAATTCAGGTAAGGCCCATCATACATTGATTGAAATAATTATGAGCTTTAAGCAGTCATAATCTAATGCAATCCTATCAGAATAATAAAATATGTATATATATATATTTACACACACATATCACACATGTATGAGTATACGAGTATACTCGCACATACACATTACATATGCATACACACATACACATATTTATCCACAGATGCCTTGATTGTCTGTTTCTCTACAAGATTATTTTATCTTTTTAGTTTGTGCAACAAAAAATAAACTGTTAAGGAAATACACATTAGAACCCTCATATATCATTTATCAACTAAAGTCATACTTTGTTACACCATAATTTTTTCACAGCATTTTTCACTTCTGCATTCCTCAGTGTATAGATCAGAGGGTTGAGTAAAGGTGTCCCAATTGTATAGAACACAGCCACCATCTTATCTATTGGAAAGGTGGTTGGTGGGCGTGTATATATAAATACACATGGACCAAAAAATATGACAACCGCAATAAAGTGGGAAGTTAATATAGAAAGGGCTTTTTGCCTTCCTTCTGTGCTGTGGTTTCTCAGAGAGTATAAAATGACAATATAGGAGATAAGCAGGATTATGAAACTCACCATGCATATGGCCCCGCTATTAGACACAACTAGCAAATTTATCACAGAAGTGTCCATGCAAGCAAGTTTCAACAAGGGCTGCAAATCACAGAAATAGAGATCAATCACATTTGGACCACAGAACGGTAATCTCAAAGCTAGGAAAATCTGTGCTGAAGAATGGATACAAGATCCCACCCAGGCCAGAATCACCAGCACACCACACACATGCCGGCTCATGATGGCTGTGTATCGCAGGGGCTTACAAATGGCTACATAGCGATCAAAGGCCATAAGGATGAGCACAAAGATCTCCATGCACCCAAAGAAGTGGGCTGCAAAGACCTGAGTCATGCACTCATTGTAGGAAATGGTCTTCTTCTGAGAAAGTGCATCCGCAATCAATCTAGGAGCTGTGGTTGTAGAGAAGCAAGCATCAGCAAAGGACAAGTAGAACAGGAAAAAGTACATGGGACCCCCAAGGGTCTGGCTTGTTTTAATAGTCACCACAATGAGAAAGTTCCCCAACAAAGTCGCAAGGTAAAGAATCAAGAAAATCCCAAATATTGCTTTTTGCTTTCCATCATCATGGGCCAATCCAAATAGAATGAATTCAGTTACACTGTTATTCATCACTGTGTTAGAGTCTGTAGATAGGCTGCAGGTGACAAATGTTTAATCTGCAGAGAGAACAAGAAATGCCATCTTGGGAAGATTAGTGGGCTGACCTCTGAATTCCTTGGTTTTGTTGCATGCTCTGTTACAGTCTTTGTAAATCGGCAGATGCCCAGGCCTCTCCAAGATTTATCTGTTGATTCAGAAACTCACCAGATCAGGCCAAATCTTTCACATTTGGGGAATAAAAAATAAATGTCCTTCTAAAATTTTGATTTCTAACAAGATTCAGAACTGCAGAACCTGTTCTTTCCTTGGAAAAGTGACTTAACCACTTAGAAATTTAGACTTTATTTATGAGAAATAAAAGGCAAATACTCACCCTACCTTACTCTGAGTTTTCAAAAGAATTAGAAAAGATTATACACACACATATATACACACACTTTCACACATACATTTTATGTATTACGCATCTTATCTCTATGCTTTGTGATCTGAAAAACACTATTCCAATATAACTAATCACTGAAATTCTTGCAGAATTTTCCTGAGAAAATCTTCTCAATTCAGTTTCTTTATTTTTGTATCCATTATCCCTGGCCCCTTAGTAACTTGGGTGAACTATTCTTTACAAAAAATCTATTTTAACAATCTTTTACCTATGCCTCTGTGTCAAGATGTCAGATTACTGATCAGCATGATATAAACAATGTCTGGATAATACCATGAGTTTGGCATAATTGAAGGAAACTACCCTTTACCCTCTTTACTGCACTCTTAAATGTATCCCATAAGAATATTGAGCTTCTCTGTCTATGAATATGACCTGTTACAAGATTTCTAATATTTCTATTTGTGGAAGATACCAACATTAATACAGCAAATGTATTTTACAGGGCCTAACTTTTTAGAATTGCACATAGAAATGCTAAGCTTGGGAAAAGCAGAAAACTTTCCCAGGATTAAAGTCTCTGTTGCAGATAAACAAAAAATTGTAACACAGCAAAAATGCCTGCTCTAAGGACAGATGTCCTTGGTGCAACTAAACCTGATGGGAAAGTCGTCAGTTGTTTCTTTAAGTTTCTTAGGGAACTGAGTGTTGCCATAATGATTATCTCATTGTCCTTTTTGTAACCACCTGTGTTCCTTTTCTGTAATTTTCTTGCCTGGGCAATAAAAACTGAGAGAAAACCTCATTCTGCGTTATTTCCCAGGAATTCCTTCTCTCTTAAAGAAGTCATCTCCTGGAATTTACCCCTTCTGGGCCTCTCACTGCTCTGGAGAAATGGGCTTTGAGTAATCCTCTGCATTTCTGTCACCCTGGGAGAGGTGACACCTATTATCTAAGTAGTGTTTTTTTGTTTTTTTTCATCATATATGCTCCTCTTTACATTTATGTCCTTAATTCCTCTGGATACTTTTTCTAAAAACATTATTTGAAAAAAAAATTTCATAATTTCAATGTACAACTTTATGATTTTTCTATTTTAAGTCCTTGTAGCATATGTAGTTTACATAATTAAATCATCATATAAAAATACCATTTTGTAATCTGATTTTGACTTAGGATTGTTATAACTATTTTCATGTTGTCATACTTTCTTTAGTTTAATTATCAATTTAATGTTGTGATAATGTATAAATTTTTATAAAATATTTATTTGACCATTTTTCCATTGATTCATTTATGTTGCTTCCAATTTTTACTCTCATACCAAATTCTACAAACAACTTTAAAATAATTTCCCAAGTGTAATATCATTACCCAAATGCTAGGTATTATCATTGTTATTGATAAGTATGAACATTTATTTTTCATGTGGCAGTTTTATCTGTAGTTGTTTGAGGAACCTCCATACCATTTTCCATAATGGCTACACCATTTTACAGTCCCACCAACAGTGTAGGAAGTTTCCCCTTTCTCCACATCCTCACCAGTATTTGTTATTCTCTGTGTTTTTGATAACAGTCAGCCTAACTGGGGTGAGATGGTATCTCAGTGTGGTTTTGATTTGCATTTCCTGGATGCTGAGTGATGTTAAGGATTTTTTTCATGAGTCTGTTGGCCATTTGTATATCTTCCTTTGAGAAATGCCTATTCAGCTCCTTTGCCCATTTTTTAATCCAGTTATTTGGTTTTTTACTGTTAAGTTGTTTGAGTTCCCTATATATTCTGGATATTAATCCTTTGTCAGATGCATATTTTGCAAATACTTTCTCCCACTCTGTTGGTTGTCTTTTCACTCTCTTAATTGATTCTTTTGTTGTGCAGAAGCTTTTTAGTTTGATATAATCCCATTTGATTATTTTCCCTTTGGTTGCCTGTGCTTTGGGTGTCATATTCATAAAGTCTATGCCCAGTCCTACTTCCTGAACTGTTTCCCCTATGTTTTCTTTTAGGAGTTTTATAGCCTTTGGGATGTATACTTAATTCTTTAATCCATTTTGAGTTGATTTGTTTATATGGAAAGAGGTACAGGTCTAGTTTCATTCTTCTACATATGGATGTCCAATTTTTCCAGCGTCATTTATTGAAGAGGCAGTCTTTTCCCAGTGCATGTTCTTGGTGCCTTTCCCAAAGATCAGATGACTGTAGGTATATGGCTGATTGCTGGGTTCTTTATTCTGCCCCATTGTTTTGTGTGTCTGTTTTTATGTCAGTACTGCACTGTTTTGGTTACTATAGATTTGTAGTATAATTTGAAGTCAGGTAGTGTTATGCCTCCAGCTTTTTTTGTGCATTGTTCAGGGTTGCTTTGGCTATTTAGGGTCTTTTGTTGTTCCATAGGAATATTAGGATTGCCATATGACCCAGCTGTCCAACTGCTGAGTATATAACCCAAAAGATGGAAATCATCATATCAAAGAGACACATGTACTCCCATGTTTATTGCAGCTCTATTTACAATAGCCAAGACTTGGAACGAGCCTACATGCCTGTCATCAGACAAGTGGATAAGGAAAATGTGGTATATTTACACTATGGAGTACTATTCTGCTATAAAAAAAAAATGAAATATGGCATTTGTAGCAACATGGGTGAACACAGAGAAAATTATATTAAGTGAAATAAGCCAGGCACAGAAGTACCACATGTTCTCACTTACATGTGGGAGCTAATAAAAATAAATAAATAAACAAACAAACAAATTTTAAAAGATACAATAATCACAATAATTCCTTGAACTTGTTAAGAGAAGAGAACACAAGTGAGGTTGCCAGGGGTGGGAAACGGGGAGAGGGAGGAGGAAGGGAGTAACTGGTAAAGGGACATGAAAATTGATTACATTGTATAATTGTAAATTTAAAAAAACAATTAAAAAATTTTCAATAGTTTGTACTCCTTTATTAACTATGTCTTTGTTATACAATAATTAATAATTATAATGAAATATTCAAAATAAACAAAAGAATAGAAGAAAAATTAAAGTCTCTGTCCAAATTATATCAATCTATAATCCTACTCTCCAGACATATGTACTATTATTTTCTTGTATTTACTTCCAGAAATATTAATAAGTATATTTGTAATGTGTTTATTTCTATATATATTTTTTACATTCAAGTATGGCCAATGTTTCAACGTTGATAAACGCCATTTTTCAGAAAAATGGAGGAACATGGGCAATAAAAGTTATCTGGTGATTTTGTCTTATCGTCTTACTAAATTAATAGGAATGAAACTACATTTTATTATATTCATATAAACTTTATCAGCCAAATTTTATATTTTTCATACTGTTTTTTTGAAAATATCACCCTTTTGATTATCTTTAGTCTTCTGTTAGCTCATCTTTTGGAATCTTGACATTTTAGTAGAATGGATATTAATCTAGCAAAATAATAATTGTATCTCTTTATTTAAGAATTATGATTTTTCTTTTTCTCTGCATGTTATTTCTTTTTCTGTGACGTTTTTCCATTTTACATAGTCCAGTCTGTCAATTTTCCCATTTTAATTTAGTCTATTATTTTAAAATATTAACAAATTGTAATATTTCTTCTTTACTCTTCCATGATTTCATAATTATCTTTCTCTTCAAATATTGAATCAAAATGTGGAATTATTGTAAGAAATTGGAAAAATGCTCTCCTATTCTTAACAATTTCTTCTTTTCTTATAAATGCTTTATTTTAAAGTTCGATATGATACAATGCAATCATTTCTCATGTCCATTTACCAATTCCTTCCCATCTCTGAAAACCTCAGTTCTGTTCTCTCCTTTTGAAGGTTCAACATATTATTGTGATTGTTGCATCTTTCTGGTTTTAAGATAAATGTAGATAAGATCGTTCAATATGTAAGGCAGTATTTGATATTAGAAGAGTAGACACCATCTATAAAAAGAAGAGTACAAATCTCTAAAAAATAGATTGGTCAGTGACAAGTTCAAAATTATGTAAAGATATGAACTATAATTGAAGAAAGTCAAGTTTCCAAACAGGTTCTTTGAGATGCAAACAGAACCAGAGGCGAGAGGTGTGATAGCACAGAGGTCAGCATGCTACTTCAACTCACACCCCACCCACTACCCGTTAGTGGTCTGACATTTAACAAGTCCCTTGATATTCACATATTAAACATAAATAATATAATAGTCTACTTTTAGGTTTGCATGAAGGTTGGATAATTCAGTATGTACAAAGCATATACACAATGTGGCTATGCACTACCTGTATTCCATTGGTTACTTTCATTATGGTTATTCGTACTGGCTTTCCAAGAGTTATTTTCTATTTTTCAAAAATAGTAATCCAAATAGTTCATTTACCCATACTACAACTACACAACTCTTTTAAAACATCAAGTTATTTTGCTGAGTAGCTGAAATTATATCAGTACTGCATATCACCCTAGTTATCTCATGATGATTAGAAGCCAGAAATGACAGTTCCAGATATCTTTAATAAATATAAAAAATAAAATTAATAAAAAGTGGATAACATCTTGAATATAAGGGGCCTATCATGAGAGAAAAATACAAGTAAAATAGGGTTTGGGTTGTGAAAAGGTTGGAATCTGGAGATACAAAAATCAGAAAAGTGAGGACATTTGGGATGAGGGAAATGAAGCCAATTTTTAATGGAAAGGAGAAGAAAAATGCTATATCAGGCAAATAGATTAACATGAAACCTCAAGTTAGCCAAACTCCAAATCATAGCAGAAAAACTCAGAAAAGTAAATCATACTCTTAGCCGAAGGCCATGAAAACCAGGTTTTAAAGTTTGGATATGTTTTCATTGGCAAAGTATAAAATTTGGGAGCATAAAACACGAATGCAGCTTTCATTAAGATTTATTTGTCACCTAACAATAAATCACTCAGAGTCATTTAATGGAATTTAGCCATCTCTGTTTTGTTTTGTTTTTACTAAATTTAGTACAATTGGGCTTTGAACTTATCTGTAATAAAGTGCCTACCTCATTTAAGATGCCAGAGTCCCACTGAAAACATCTGTCTCTCTGTTCCATGCAGTAGAAACTTAGTGGAGAGCATACAAGTGGATTCACTGTGGCCCCAATGAAATAAAGACTGGTCCTGCAGGCATCTCAAACAGGATTCATTAGTGGCTTCAGACTTGCTAATTCTTTTCTTTGAGAAGGATCAGAAGGTCTCATTCTCAATTTCTCCCTGTGGGAGACAGAAAAATGTGGAGAATAAGTAATTTAAACATCTTTCCTCAGCTCTATCAGGAGCATGTTTATATTCCCAAAGCAGAGAACATGATTACTTTTGCACAGTATTTAGTACTCATTAAATTCTAAATGAAATGTCTCACAATTTAGTAGAACAAAAAAAAATCTTACTTTGTGTGAGATACCTATGTGAGTTTTCATTGTGAGAATTACTAGGATTAGTAATTAGAATTCTGTCCTCATTACAGGACAGAAATTCAGGCTGAGATTTCATAAATGTCACTATTACAAAGGGCCAATCCTAGATTACTTTAAGAAAATCCTCACAGGCCTTTGTTGAGATGCCTTCTCTATGTCTATAAACAAAAAGGAAGGGCTCAAATTCAGGTATCACTTCTTTTCCTCACTTTTTCCATTTTGTCCCTCTTCTGTCTTTATTTTGTCACTTCCTATTATTTGAAAAGGAAAAGTAGGCACTTTATAAACATGATGACTCATAAATAAAATAAAATGATTAGTATGATTTCCAAATGCAGTGATCGAGACACTCATTGTGGCCTTCGAAGCTCCCTACCTCAGTGCCGTTACTTGCTTTCCACTTGTCCTCTCAGGGCTTCTGCTCATTCATTCTCCACCGTGCCTAACCCTTTCTGTCTCCCATGAATACACCTAGACAGTCTCATTGCCTGAATTTTCCATATGTCACAATGGCTGAATAACTCTTCTGCTCTAACCTGCACTCTCCATTTCTACCTGTGCACACCCAGTTCAAATATCATCTCCTCAACAGAGCCTTCCCAGATTTCCCCAGTCAAATAACTTTCTTGCTAATTGCTTTCCACTGTTAAAGTGTGTCTATGTTTATTGAATCACATAATCCCTAACTAGATCTTTCTCTCATTTTCGCTCAAATATATTTGGTTCATTTGATTTTACAATACCTTGTAAGGCAAACTTGCATGGTTCTGCTTTGTACACTTCAGGCTAAGCTTGGAGATAGTTTAGCAGAGAGCGGTCAGAGAGGATCTAGCACCGGAACCCAAGCCCTCATGCTCCACAGCAATCTCTCTCTAACCCTCCACCCCACACGTCCACACAAAGCATCAGTCTCCAAACATCCAGGTGGAGCCAACGTAAAGCCAAGAAACCATAAGAAGGTGAGGAAGGAAATCACTGACGTGCTCAGGACATGTTCTGACTATCAAATGGATGCAATCTTCAGGATGGGTCAAAGACATGAGCATTTTAAAAGTATAGTTGAAAAATAACAGGGAGGAGGAGATGCAAAGGTTAGAATGATGTCAGAGCCAAAAGGGTAAGAATATGTGTCACTGTGAACAAAAGTTAGAGAAGAAAGAAGAATCAGGAGATGAGACATAGAAAAACACATAGTACAAGGACAGGCAAAAAACCATGATAGGGACAAAGAGTAGCTTCTCCTAGGATTTCACTAAAGTTTTGCTTCTGTCTCTTCTACTCCCCATATTACCTCTAACCCCAACCTCACAGAGAAGATGTAGTAAGTAGGGTGGTAGCAAGTCAACAACAGCCGACATTCCTATCATCAGTATCAATGCATACCGATTGCACATCATCAGTATGCACCCCATCCTCTTCCAGCCTTAAACTTTGCAAATAAGAAGTCTGCAGGTATTGGATACTATACCTCCGCCCCCTTCAGTATGTCTTCTTTTTAGATCAGAATTGGGCCTGAGACATTGCTGCATAAAGAGAAGCCAGTGTAAACTGGGGAACCCCGCAACACTGGAATCTTTTCATCACTGACGGAAATACATTCCTGAAACTTCAGGTTTCTCAGGAGACAGAATAAGATGACAATGACAGCAATTGCCCTAAAACCTGGTCACACATGGGAGGCAAGTGAAGGGTAATAGTTCGGTTGGGCTCAAAAACTTACCTTTTTTCTTCTAAAAAAAAAAAGAAAAGAAAAGGAGAGATGACATCCAATAGGGAACTCATAATTTTCTCTTGTTCAACTCTGATTTACTTTGAAGCTGACTCACCTGAAGTGTGTCTGCAACATGTAAATTCTACTTTAAATTTACCCAGTCTTGCTTTCTGTTGCAGAAGCTATGGGGAAAGGAGATGCTCCACCAACAGCCAACCCTTCCCAGAAGGCCTGATTTAGACTCTACCAAAGGGTCTGAAATATCAGCAGGATATTTCTTACTTCTGCTCCTAGAACTTTCTTGAACAAAAAGAAAATATCCCCACTAGTCTTTGTAGAAATATCTCTAAAGTCAGTTCTATTACCCCAAAATATTCCCTGGCAGTATACGTGAACTAAACATTTATTTTCCTCCACCAGATATTTATAGAGATTTCATAAAATTTCACAAATGCCCATCCTCCAAAGGGACAAAGACTTTCCACAAACCCTGAAGAACTTGTTGAATGAACCACTTAACACAGTGAATTCAGGACCATGGCAAACCATGGGGCCAATTAATCCCAGACAAGGTTGTCAACAGGCAGATTCTGCCCTCAGAGCTCACCTTTCCTAAGGGCACCTCCCTTTTTGGTTACCAAGTGTTCCACCTAAGCTCAGATTCAAAGTCAATTTGAGTTGTAGATTGCTAAAAGTTACCAAAGGTTTTCTCCTTTAAGCCAAATCTTTTTTGACTGGCAGGCAAAGCTCTGAGCCCAGGTAAAAGTTCAGATAGATATTATATAATTGAATTTCAGCTCCACCATTTGTGTTTCTGTGACTTTAAGCAATTTTCTTAACTTCTCCTAGTTTTCTATTCCTGAAAATGTTACTATTAAATATTATAATTATCATTAATCCTAATGATATTGATAAGATATATTATAACAAATAATGACAATGAAAACTACTAATTAAAATTTCTATAATGTCTAAAACATTTTGAAGTCAGTAAGTCAGTAAAGAAGGGAAAAGAAGGGAATGGAAAAAAATGTTTGACAAATTTTTATTTTTAAATCAACTTCTTAAGGTATAATTTACATACAATAATAGGCAGTATTTTTAAATATATAGTAGGAGAGTTTTGACAAATGTATATACATCCATGTAGCTACCACTACAATAGCAGGTGTTTATCAATTCATTTTTGCATTCAAAGAACTATGTTTTGGCTTTGTTTGTTTCTTTACCCTCTTTTTATTATTTCATTTTATTATTTGGTTCCTTCTGAAGACTATGAGGGAGAATCTGTTCCGTGGCTCTTTTCTAGCTTCTAATGGTTTGCTGGCAGTCTTTGGAGCTCTTTGGCTTGTAGATGCATCACCCCAATCTCTCTGCCTTCACCTTCACATGGCATTCTCCCTGTCTCTGTGTCCAAATTTCTGCATATCTGTCTCTGTGACCAAATCTCCCCTTTTCATAAGTTCATAGGTATGTTGGATAACAATTCACCCTAATAACCTCATCTTTATATGATTGATTATATCTCTCCAGCAATACATGACTATGCCCATATATCTCAATGATAGATTTTGTTTTTACCTCATCTTACTTTATCATCTGCAAAGCCCTTATTCACGTTAGGTGACATTCATAGGAACTGAGGGTTAGAACTTTAGCATCTTTGGGGGGGATACAATTTGACCCATAACACATGCTATAGAGCCCCTAGAACTGAGGAAATGTCCTGAGGGAAAAAGTGATGCATTATTGATGCTCTCCAAATATCCTCCAAAAGCTCTCCTGGTGTCTCTGCCCCCATTTCACCCTACCTCCAGCAGTGACCTCCCACCATTGCAAAGCCCAGATTCTCAATTTCCTGCCCATGCCCAGGATCAACAAATGCTCCCAGAGTAAAAGCAGCCACAGAATTCAACTCACTTTATTGAAAGTCATGTCTCTTGGAGTCTCAGTCCTTCCACTTTTGGTTGCCTCAGCTGGTCTCCAGTACCTCATACAGGCAATTTCTCTATTGTACCTGGCTTTTTTAGTTGTCCACAGCAAGAGCATTTTTGGCCACAAGTTATTGCATCCCACCCAGGATCAGAAGCCCATTTATGTATTTTTATTATCATTCATTTATTAATTTAAAAAGTGTTTATTTATTGGCCACTTACTATGTGCCAGGTGCTATTGCAGGTGCTGGAGATTTAACAGTATACTTAAAAAAAAAAAAACCCTACCCTCAAATAAATTACATTCTAGTGCATATACAATAAACAAAATAAAGAACCAAACTGTATGACATGTTAGATAATGACAGGTGTTAAGTAGAAAAATGAAACAGAAATGGAGGAATAGAAGTCACAAAATGTTAGTGGGTGGGCTTTGCAATTCTTTGAGGTAGTCAGAAAATGCATTACTGAGAAGACACATTTGAATAATCAACCAAAGGAAGTGAGGGGGTGAGAAGGTAAGCCATGCATGTATGTGGAGGAAGAATAATAGAGACACAAAGATCAGACTTTCCAAATATCTTAGGCCAGAGTATGTCTGGGATCATGTAAAAAGTATGCAATTGTATACTGTGATGGAGTCAAAGACTTGTTAGAGTTGGGGACTAGTAGAAGGAAGCTGGAAATAATGCACATGTGGTTGAAAATTAATGGGTATGAAATTGAGTTTATAAAAGGTTTAAACTAATGGTGATGACAAGGTCTAAGGTATGACCATGGGAGTAACCAGCTGAGACAGATTAAAGGGCATGATTCCTGGATGGTAAAGTGGTCAATTTAAGAGTCTGTATGTTGGAAGGATTATCTACGTAGATATGAAAATAATTAAGAAGTATGGAAGAATCATGTTGAGTGACAGTGAGCAAGGAGCTAACCCCTTCAAGAAATAAAGGGTAATGACCCCAAAAGCAGCAGATAATTTTAAAAGGAAGAGTAGAGTCTGGCAAATCAGACCGAGATTAAAAGCTAGGGAAAATCATGGACAGGAGAAGAGATATAAACCAGAAGTAGTAATGAAAGAGGTGGGAGACAGAAATTGAGGTGGGAATGGCATAGAGGATGTGTTTAAATTTGAATGATCTCTTTACTGATAATCATTCAAATAGAATTGTTCTCACTTGGATAGACAAAGTCAAGAAAATTGAAATGTAATCCTCTTTTGCAATCTACTTTTTATGCTCTGGTGCCACTGGCTTCTATTCCTTCTGTGAGGAAGTGGGGGAAGACAGCTCACTATATGCACAGTTTTGGTACTGGTTTTGCTAGTAATATGGTCTTTCAAGAGTTTCCCTTGATGGTTTCTGAATAAGAGATGCCCATATGGAATCTGTCATACTCTTCCATAGCTGATCAATATGGGGTGCTCACCTCACCCAAGAGGGATTCATCCATAGGGAGAACTGGGCCAATCAGATTTTATGTCTCAAAAATTCACTGACCAGGTGATAATGAACCCACCATAAATGATGGAGTAATGTGATACAGGAGCACCGAGAGCTGGGGTTCTAAACAAGCTCTGGTCTCTGCCTTTCTTGAATCCTGGTTGTTTATTTCATTCGAATCAGTTAGATCAGTGTCCTACACACAAACTTCTTTTCAAGTGAAATAGTTTGAGTAAGTTTCTGTTCCTAATCTCTAAGATATTTTTGTCTTCCCTCCAAAAGGTTTTTCAAAGCATGGAGTGAATGACAAGCAGTCTGATAGGTAATTTCTCTTTTCATTCTTTTTTTGATTATTAGATTCTAAGTAAGCATAAAATTTAACTCTTATTTTTACAGATGAGGGTAGTGAGTAGCCAACTCAGAATTGATTAGTAATCTGAGGGTAAAATCGTTTTCTAACCCCCACGTAATGCTTTTTTCTACAGCATTATGTTACCATTTTCAAGGTAACATCCCATAAAGCTTTTGTCTAAGATCATTTTGAGTTCTTTATTCTCAACTTTTATTTTTTTTTAAAGTTTAATGTTTTATTTTTCATCAGAAAGCACTGCCAATTTGTTCCATAGTTTCCTCATGGCATTTTTTACTTCCTTATTCCTGAGAGTATAAATCAAAGGATTGAGCAAGGGAGTTAGGATGGTGTAAAATATTGCCACCATTTTGTCACAGGAGAAGGTAGATGGAGGTCGTGCATACACAAATATGCACGGAACAAAGAACAAAACCACAACAGCAATGTGAGATCCACAGGTGGAGAGAGCTTTCTGCCGCCCTTCAGAACTATAGTTTCTCAGAGAGAGCAAGATGACACCATAGGAGACAAGTAACAAGGAGAAGTTTATGATGCAGATAAACCCACTGTTGGCAATCACCAAAAGGACAAAGATGTGAGTGTCAGTGCAGGCAAGCTCCAGTAATGGGTACAAGTCACAGACAAAATGATCAATGACATTGGGGCCACAGAAGGGCAGCTGGAAAGTAAAGAGAATTTGTATCATGGAATGCAAGAAACCCCCTGCCCAGGCTATCCCCATCAGAATGCTGCACAGCTTCCAGGTCATGATGGAAGAGTAGTGCAAAGGCTTGCAAATGGCCACATAACGGTCATAGGCCATGGCTGTGAGGACAATCACCTCCACCCCAGCAAAGAAGTGTTCAGCAAAGAGCTTGGTCATGCAACCTTCAAAAGAGATGGTTTTCCTCTCATAGAGGGAGTCCACAATCATCTTTGGGGCAATGACAGAAGAGAAGCATGCATCCAGGAAGGACAAGAAAACCAGAAAGAAGTACATAGGACAGCCCAGCAGTTCAGGGCTGCTGAGGATGGTCACTACAATTAGCATGTTGTCTCCAACAGTCACAATGTAGACAAACAAAACTATAGTGAATACAATTTTCTGAACATTTGGATTCTGTGAAAGCCCCAGTAGGACGAACTCAGTTACAAAGCTTTGGTTTCGCATGATTTCCAAGGAAAAAGTGAAGGCTCCAACAGTGATCACGCAGAATCTGCAATTACGATAAAAAAAAATTTGCTTCAGAGCACTTTATAGTATTATAGTCATTAACAAGTTGGCACACCAATATGCAAAATTATCTTGCATGCTTCTTTTGTCATTGAGAATACAAAATTAGAAACTTGTCGAAGGCAGTAGCGGGAAGTCAGGCAGAATGGAGATAGAGATAAATTATTGAATACTTTAAAACAGCCAGAGTTTGAATATGAGAAAAAGGAAGCACCCACATATGGAAAAGAAAAGAAATAGTTTTTATCTCAAGTCCCAGTTTTGCTTAATTACTTCCTGGTGTGGATTATTGAGAAGCATTCTGAAGACACATCCAAGTTATGAGAAAGGAGGACTGTAGTTTATTTATTATTCATTCCTGCCATTGGCATGGGATGGGAGTGACCAGCATGCCATTTCTGATAAGGAGACTGCCTGATCTACAAATAAAAGAAGAAATAGCAGACAATTAAAGAAGCACTTTAAAATCATGGCTCCTCCTCAACTATTTCTTTAAAAGTCTGAACCGAATTGGGCCTTTAAATAAATTAATTCGTTCTGTATAAAAGAGAAAGATCTACGAAAAAGTGTCTAGCTCTATACTTAACTCATAGCAAGTATGCATTGTGTTGAGGTTTTTTCTTTTTAATTCATCATCTTAATATGAGAACAGAAGTTCATAAAAATAATAATGCCTACTTCAGAGTGTTGTCATGATGACTACACGAAGTAAGGCAAGGAAAGCAATTGCTCAGGACATATTGCCTAGGAAACAGTCTGTGTTGGGTCTTATCATGCCTATTTTATTGGTGGAGAATTCATGCCTAAGGAGACTATGCTCAAGCAAACAATAGATGCTTGATTGGGAATTTTAACACAGAACCTCTGTCTCCAACACCCAATTTCTGCTGGATCAACAGGAAAAAGAGTGGGTTTTTTCCTTTTCTAGTAAGAACTTCAGAACAGAGGTGGCCTTTCTACAGTCTCCATCCACATGTGAAGATTCAGGCCTCTGATTCCTTTGTTCATGTTTAAATGAGGCATCTTGATGAAGGAAACAGGGCAAATGATGTAGAATTAGAAGGTAATGGCTCAATCACTTACATATACTAATTGGGAACCCACACAGGTAAGGAAGAGAAACAACACACTGAACATAAGTCAGAGTCCTGAGGTTTTATTAATTATTTGCCAATTATTTATATATAAAATGTGTCCTGATCTGATCAAGCATAACTCTTCAAAATAAATACCTTTCAGATTTATATGACTTTATTGTAAATCAGAGATGTTGATATATAGCTGCTCATCTCTCAGATTATGATGAGGGTCAAATCTGAAAATGTGAAATGTTGCTCATGAAAAAGTGCCCTTACCAATTGTAGTTACTATTTGTTCACTTAAAAAGCCAGCCAGCCACCTTACCTGCAGAAAGCTCTTGCATGAGTCATCCAGATAATTACTCCAACTTCATTTTTCACAGGTAGACAGAGCTTCAAAGCATGATTGTATCCTCACCTGTACATATGACTGAAATGTATCTGTCAAATAGCATATATGTGTACATATGTTGTGTGTGTGAATATTTGCATCTATCTATGCATATATACATATATAATACATGTTTATTGAAAATAAGTGGATAAAAGAATAATGGGATTTATTGTAAGACTAAAAAACAAGTTCATTTTATGAAAGCCACTTAGAGTTAAAAGAAACAATTTTAAAGATTAACAAATTAACAAATATACAGTTGTATACATTAATATCTGTTGCTTACTTTAAAACAACCATTTCCATTATGTTCTCAGTTTTATTCCTAACTGGTGTCTGCACTGTGAACTCCATGTTCAGTTACCAACTATCACCAAGAAAACAAGAATATAAAACAAACCCTATAATGTCATTGGGTCAGTAAATAACCATTTATTACAAAGTGAAGAATATCAATACATGATCTAGCAGTGGTCAGCTTAGCCTAGTCCAAAGCAGGAGAGACAATGACGTGAAGGGAATGAAAACGTCAACTCCAGACTGGTAGAGACCTGGGTTCAAATCCAGTGCCTTCCACTTGTTCTATGGCAGGGAACAAGTTACTTAAAATTCTTAAAATTCTCAAATCCTCAGGTTTCACTTCTATAAATGGATACGATAAGAATGCCTATCAATAGGGTTCTTATAAGAATTGGGTAAACCAATAGACATAAAAACACTGACACAGTAAGAAGCACAGAAGAGTGTGGTCACCAGTGTGAACAAGCTCCCAGAGCCATTGACACAGAACAGAATGTCAGCAGTTTTGCATCTAATCTCTGCTTTACCACGACCAAGGCTGATAAGTGTTTCTACTCATCATTTATTTACAAATGTAAAATACTTGATCACAGTGCAGAAATGACATTTTTTAAATGAACAACACTTTTAAATGTCCTTTGTAGTCCTGAATAAATGACTGTGGCCCTCAGACTCACATGCATCCACTCCTATTTCAGGAACTTCATTGTACAAAGATGACCAAATTAGGTGGGAGGTGGAAAGGAAGACAAGGTTCTATGTTAATCTAATGATTAAATAATTATTAATCTTTCCACTTTCTTTATCTGAGATATTCTAAGAGTAATACCATTTTAGAATTAAAATATTCTTTAGATATAAACAAACCAACCTCTTTTTGCAGATAAAAAGAATTTCCAAAATTAGTGTTAAAATTTTGACAATGGAGAGTATCGCATCCTCAGGATTTATGATCACAGGTTTAGGATTTTAATGATGTGAGAGGTAATTATCCTAAATGCAATGTGTCATCCTGGATTGAATCCTAGAACAGAAAAAGGGCAGTAGAGGGAAATTAGCAAAATATGAATAAAATCTATTGTTCAGTTGTGGGTAATGGACCAGTGTTCATTTCATAGTTCTGACAAATACACCTATGGTGATGTAAAATGATATTAAGGGAAACCAAGTGAGTAGTGCACAGGAATTCTATATTCTGTATACTCTCATAGTAACTTTTCTGTTAATATAAAATTACTCCAAATAAAAGTTAATTTACAAGAAAAAAAATTTTCAGTTTCCTCTATCAAAAAGCTAGCAATCCCAGCTCCATCTTCTAATAGCCGTGTGTCATTGAATAAACTGCTATGCCTCAAGCCCCCTGGCTTAAAAGAGTCAAATAGTTACTATGAATATATTTTGCAAAGTATAAATCAAAAGGAAAATATGAAATATTGATGTCAGCATTGTTTTTAAGCAGTGCCTACATACACAAAGTCAGCTGGAAAATTGAATCAGTCCTTAAAATAAAATGTTTTTTAAAATCATGCTATTTTTTAATGATACCCATTCTAAAATTTCAATGAAACTGCTTTTTTCATATAAACCTTTTGGAAAACATATTAGCAAATAATTCCAGAAGCATAAACATGTTTGTGTTATTTATACTGGAAACCTCACCCCTAAAAATTTATTCTAAAAGTAAAATGAGATGGGGAAGTTTTATAATGTTAGTTGGTGCAGTGTCATTTATAATAGTAAAAATTAGGAAGTATCCAAAATATTCAATAATAGGAAGATGTTTATGTAAATCAGATTATTATGAATTGGTATCACATGTTATGACTCAAGTACTATTTAATAATATGAGGAAATACAAAGTGAAGCAGTTTTATAATATGTTAAGTGAGAAAAACAGAAGAAAAATTTTAATAACTCTGCCCATTTGTACAGGTATTTTAAATATACTTTTACAATCTGGAAGAGAACATATAAAAATAATAAAGACTTTTTATTTGCTATATATATATCTTGTTATAATTACAAGAATATTTAAAATTAACATCAGATTCAAAACCCACAACACCGTATTTTCCATCATCTCAATCATTCAGAAAATGGATGTGAGGTCTGGGGATAATTCGTTTGCATAGGTGGAACTAAAATGCTAACATAGCACAGAATCTTATATTAAAATTTTTAAAGTATTGCATACTTTCCATAAATGGCCATACCATAAGCTTAGCCCTCCCCATGCTCTATGCACTTAATTTTGTATCAGTTTTAAATTCACATTCTCCTATAAGTAGCATCTTATCTGTCCATGTTTCTCCTTATATTTCCATGGTCTTTCCTTTCTTAGTAGCCATAGCCTTTAATATGCTACAGCTGCACCTGAGATTGCTCAGGGCCCCTCCCAGCATGAATTGTGTAGTCTGTGGCATCTCTACTGGCTGTGACCTTGGGAAAGTTGCCTTCTGTGCCCCACTGCCTACTATTTACTTCTTATTAGTTTTACTACCAAAACTAATTCTAGCACTAATCATTCTGAAAATAATAGAAATTCTGGTTCAACTTTAAAGTATATGTAACATCATAAAATATAAGAGGAAGTAGTAATAAGGTTATCATCCTAAATAGTATTTCATAATTATATTTTAAGCAGTAAATTTCCGATGCATTTATATGTACATATCAATCACATTTGCAAACACTTTTCTAAATAAATATTTTTATAAATTTTTTTAAAAAATTACAATTCTACATGTAATTATCCTCCCTGTTAAATTCTTTCAATCCACCATATTTTTGATCTAGGATTATCATTCAGCAATAAAAGATTTATTCCTTGGTTGTCTGACTAATCATATTTCTTTCCCTGACAACCTAGGAAATATGTTCTCTTTTGATTTCAAATACTTTTCTCCCTCTCAATGTTGCTCTGCTGATTTCCTAATGTCTCAATTTTTATACTCTACTATTTTGAAAAATAAATAACTTTTTTCTGTTTCCACTGGTGTTCTTTCCGATGGATGCTTGAGCCTTCTTTTTTTCTGTTGTCTTAGTGACTTAGCTCATTCTAAAGGAGAGACAAAGCCACTACAACTAGCACTAAAGCAATTCGGAGCTTCAGCCACCTAAATTGTCTTGAACAATTCTGAGGCGGGAACCTAATTCTATTTATGACATCAAATGCACTTATGAAAAGTTAAGTAGGCATAGTTAAAATCAGAAGACCCCACTGTAATACTTGAATCACTCTTTCTTACCCTGATGTCCTTTGCTGTGCCGTTTGTTAGGGTGTCATTGTAGAAATAGCAAATGCCATATTTTATATCAATAACTCTGTAGCACTTGAATTTATCATGCTCCTACATTAGTATTGTTCATATAGCCTCAGAGAATTTCACTTTTTAATCTAAAACATAAGGATGGAGAGAACATTAGAGGATAAGTAATAAATAAGACTATATCTAGAAAGAACAAATAAAATGCTATTGGAGAGGCAGGACAAAAGTATGCACTTGTTGCATTTCTAGTTATCTGGATTTATTGAAGATGCAAAGCTGGAGATAGGTCTAATTTCATTAGACTTAAAGTTACAGGTGCTCCTAACCCTCCCCCATAATCCCCCAAAAAAGACAACATTCTGTTATAACAGCTGCTGTTTATTGGCACTTACTATGTGCAAAGTGCTACCCCATGGGCTCCACAAATACTATTGTATTTGCTTCCACATCCTTTGAGCTTGGTAATATTATACTCATCATTAAAAATGAAGAGTCTGAGAGCCAGAAAGGTTATGTAACTAACCCAAGTGTTTACAGTGTTTAAGGAATAGGCCCATGCATTGCAGTAAACTTTGTAGCCTGACCACAATACTAATACTACACCACAATACTACACCAAAATTCGAAATCCTCTCTGAAAATGCAAAAATGTCAGTTGTAAATCTCACCACGTATCACTTCCTTGAAAATTCTGGTGATGGCAATCTCCTACGCTCTATGGAGAAAAGTCCATTCAGTGGCTGGCCAGAACATAAAGATGTTTCCTACTCCTCCTTCTACATCTGAGGAAGAGAGGAAGAGTATCTCTGGCAGACAAGGTAGAGAATGTTCCCCACTGCTTCTCAAGTGCTGTCTTCAACATGTCTCAGTAAAAAAATAAGAAGCAAAAGTTTCTTTCTTGACTTCCACCTGGAATTTAAAGAGGTTTCCTAAGATGTCATGAACCTATAGAATTGCTTCTCAGTTCCCTCCAGGGTTTGCGAGTTTCCCATCAGTATGATTTTCCCAGACACAATTTTGTGTAGTTTAACTTGCTCAAGTGTTTGCAAAACTTTACATCCCTGATCATTTAGAAGATTTTTTTTCTTTTTTTAACTTCTGCTTTTCTATTTGAAGATGCTTCCATTTCCCTTCATACTCAGGAATAGGACACTGTGTAAACTGGGATGTAATATAGTGTCTCTCTGCAGAATTAGGGCAAAATGCCTGTGTACTTTCTAAATATAAAAGCTGAGTTTTAGGATTGGGCATCATCAGTCCATAAGGACACACATGATGTTTGGGGAGTAGGGTGACAATGAGTGCTTCTTAATAACATTTTACTTATAAATGTGCAAAGATTTATACATTAATCAAAATGTTTTTTTCCCTCAGAAACCGATCTTGAGATTCCATGATTTTAAACTAAAAGCACAATTTCTAGAGGCTAAAGGAATTTTTCTATTTTCATTTTATTTGAAAAGAAGATTTGGCAGGTCTGTTTACTCCAATAGAATTTAGCGTTGAGACTGAAGCTTGAGGGACAACTTAGACTGAGCTCATCAGGTCCCTTCAGAGAGGACAAACACCAAATAATTTGTGGCTTTATACAGCATTTATACATTTTATCTTACCCATTCTTATGTCTATTTACACCCTGCAGAAAAATTCAGAAATGAAGTAAGTCACCAAAAAGTTAAGGTCTGGAAGCACGGTCACTTCAGTTTAAATGCAGAAATGAAGTGACTCACCAAAACGTCAAGGTCCGGAAGCACGGTCACTTCAGTTGTCTGTGGAATTAAAAGAAGAAATGTCATTTTTCTTTTAATTTAAATTTTAGGTGTGTGTGCTGACCCAGAAGAATCACCTGACATGGACCACATTCTTGGGCTGAGATATCTCTCAGCAACAAGACTTTAGCAATTCATTCCGGGACCCTGGTTCTCACTTCCCACTGCACTTAGCACTTCTACTGTCCATGCTCTGCTTTGCCTAATTCTTATTTATTTGTTTCTGTTAGAGGAACAGAGTGAGGTAACACATATGAGATTGTGAAGATGGAGTAGGACAGATAATGTAAGAAACATATTATTTCTAAACAGTTGTGGAAAAAAAAAAAAAACAGGGTGATTGTTTCTAAAGTCCAAGTCAGAAAGAGAAAGATGGAGACAGAGGGAGCCACAGCCTAGGAGATGTGAGAAATGGGAGATGGGGAATAGCAATTTGCCTTTCCAGAATTTATCCAATATTCCACTGCTTCCCACTGACTTAAAATTCCATCTTCATTATTATTTAAATTTACAAACTTGTGCTAAGTTTCCAAAGATAGATGGCTCAATTTCCAAGCAATTTATTCTGCTCTTCAAAATTCTCTATTACTCAGCCTATAGCAAAATGTTTACAAACCAGAGCTTTAATATCTTCCAATATCTAGTAGGGCTAATCCCCCATCGCTGTTCTCCTCACGTTTTTTTGTTTTATTATTATTACCAAGCCTACTATTCAGACATAGACATACATCTATATAAATTTTTGAATCATTTTATCAATTTCTGTGTGAAAATGTTTTGTCACGGGGGGTAGGTGTTAATTCATCACAAAATTATTGTCTCTTAAATCAGGGCCTCCTCCAGGGAGTGCAGAACCAGCCAAATATTTTTTGCAAGAACCCTGTTTATATAATTAGCTTATGTAAAAAATAAGTAAACAATTGGACTAAAGAGTGCATTACAAAACTCATGAGCTAGTGTCAGATGTAGTAATTTGTTGATGGAGATTTAGAATTGTGAGCAGAAAGAAGACACTGATGTACTTATTTATTGTCCAATTGGAGCACATTAAAATTCTTCTTAGTGTTTAAGCATCTCTCTTCTTATCATATCCAGTAATCATGTCTTCTTCTCTTCAGAACTTGTTTATGTTGAAAGAATGTCCCTGAAGCTCCTTAGCACTATTTATTTAACTCTATTTTACATAATTACTCATGATTTCTGGCTTCCAATGACTCCCTCAAAGATACTTTTTTTTTTTTTTTTTTTTTTGCCTTTTTCCATGTCCGGCAACGAATCGCAACCCTCAGTGTTGCCCCCTTACCGGACCGGGGACCGGCAACGGGATTGCAACCCTTGGTGTTGCTCCCGCGCCTCGCTCAGCCAGTGAGCGGGAACCGGTCTGTATGTGGGATCCGAACCCTCGGGCAGGAGCGCCGCCATGCTTCCCAAGCAGTGCACTTATCCAGTGCGCCACCGGGCCGGCCCCCAAAGATACTTTCTTGATAATGATCACACACACACACACACACACAACTGATGACCAGAATGAGCAAGAAAATGTGAATAATAATTTATTTCTTGCTCATGTCAAATTGTTTGGAATAACTATACATCTTCCAACCGTGTCTTCCCTTGAACCCCTTAGACCATAAACACTGCATTCCTGGAATGTTATGTCTTTTGACATAATCCCTGCATTCAAGACACCACCACCAGTAGGGAGGACAGATGAAAGACCTGACACAGATATAGAAAAATGGTTCCATTCATGCTAGGCATGTCCTTCATCACACCTGGCTTAGGACCAACACAGGAGCACACAGTGTCACCATATGTAATGGAGCAAGATAGAGCACCAATTGGAGGGGCCAGTCAGCATTGTAGAGCCATGGTCTTGAAAGCTCTGGAAGGAGATCAGCACAGCCATCCCTGGAGAACTTCCTGGCAAGTGGCCTAGAGACTGTGGAAGGGCTGAGGTGGGTGCCAACAGAAGGGATGCACAGGGTAAAAGATGCCTGCCACCACTTCCGCCACCTGCAGTGCTGTAGATGCTGCCACCATAATCAAAATATGGACAGGTAAAATCTGATGAAGGCCCACACACATGGCCAGTGCCAATGGTCAGCAGGAGACTATTCATTGCCCAGAACCTTTAAGTTGTCTTACATCACCCCAAATCAGCATGTCAACACTGTTCTAGTAACCAATGTAGTACAATCTTATGAAATAGATAATGAACTATCCTATGGAAGCCATTTCCTTGTCAGGCTGTATTCCTGGAACTATGATCTTGGCCACAGGGCCTGGGATAACTTCACAGGTGCAGCAATCAGGTTGGCCTCTGGGTAGGAGAGAGTTTTGGAGAGCACCCTAAAGGGAAAAAATGGGGATGAGATCCATACAGTTGAGTCTGGGCTGGGACGCCCTATAAGTAGACACTGCCCAGTCCCCAGACACTAGAAGGGAACTTAGAAAATGTCAGTGAAGATACCCCAAAGTGTGGACTCTAGGACAGCAGCCCCAATTGCCCATATCTAAGGGCAGTATTATCAAAAATATTGTTTCTTTCCATCTATGAACATAAAATGAGTTAGTCATGAAGACAGTTGGGTGAAAGTGTTCCAGTCAGAGAGAATAGCCTATGTAAAGGCACTATGGCAAAAGCGTGTCTGGACAGGAAAAGGAACAGAAAAGCACCAGGTGTCATAGAGGGATCAGTTGTAAGAAAGAAGTTCAGAGAAAGAGCAGGGAAGCCAGAGTATGGCTATAAGATCTTTTTTTACCCTAAGTGATGTGGAGAGCCATTGCACAGTTTTAAGTAGAGGTGCAATATGATCTGACTTATGAGTTTCAAAGATACCTCTGAGTGCTGTGCTGAGGATCAAATATTGGAGCAGGGGATGCCGAGATAAAAATAGGGAGAGTAGGTAAGAGGCAATAACAAGAATCCAAGTGACAGATGATGAAGGCTTGGAACTAGATGAGAGTTCCAAAAGTGACTAGAAGTGGTTGAATTTGGGATATATGTTGAAGGTTGAGTGAGAAGGATTTCCTGATAGACTGGATATGGGGTATGAGATAGAGAGACCAAATGTGCCATTAGCTGAGACAGAAAATGTTGTGAGGAGAGCAGGTTTGGGAATGGGGCAGAACCAGGAGTACAGCTTCAACTTGTTCTGTTTATGAAGTCTGTTAGTCATTCAGGTGAAAATGCCATGGAGGAAGTTGGATTTCCAGGTTTTAACCTCAGGAAAGAAGACTGAGCTGGAGATACTAATTTGGAAATCTTGGTCATGTTAAGAGAGTATGTCAAGAAAAACTCGGTTAAATGCTGCTAATGGATTGTGAGATGAGCAATGAGCAATGACTATTACATGTAGTGACACAGAGGTCATTGGTGTCCTTGAGAAGAGGATTTTCAGAAAGTATTAGATATTGAAGTGTGACTGAAAGAAGTTTAAAGAGAGAGGAAGTGGAGAAAGGGAGATAAGCATTATAGAGAGTTATTGAGTTTTGTTACCAAGGAGGGAGATTGAAATGGGGCAGTAGCTGATGAAGGAAGTGAGGACAATGGAAGATTCTATTTAAAATAAGAGAGAGAAAAGATTGCTGCTTTGCTGATGAAAGTGATCCAAAGCTGATGAAAATGACCCAACAGAGAGGAAAATATAGATGAAAAAAGAAACATAGAAGAGATACTTAGATCAATGCCCTTGTGTAAGCAATAGGTAACCTAAGTCCAGTGCACTAGTAAAGCGATTCCATTGGCTTTGGATTAGGCACAGGTAATGCATGTATAGTAGAAGGTAGGAAGGCAGCACACAAGTGAACGGATGCTGGCAGATTGACAGGTGTATTTGAAAGGGTCTGTGGAAGTTCTCTTCAAGCAGCTTTTCTCTGTGAAATAGGAAGTTTGTCTAATAGTTATTATTAAGTTTTATCTTTACAGTAGTTTTTTAGGCAGATATCATTCTTCAAATTAATGTACCCTTCTATTCCTACTTTGCTATGCCTTTGTATCATGAGTAGTACTAAATTTTTCAAATTCCAGTATATAGATAATTTATGGTTTACAAACTATTATTGGTAATAAGTTCCTTTAAAAAATTAAAACCGAGATTTGTTTCAGACGTCAAAGTGCTAAAAAAAAAAATTCAGGCATTAAGCTGCTAAATAATGTGTTTAATAAGTAAAGCTATTTAATGTGAATTAATTTGGGGGATTTATAGAACATAGAGGAGAAAACGTTTTTGAAACCTAACTGGCCAGTAATAATTTCAGCATGAATGGTCAGAATAGCTCTTATCTATGTAATAAAAGATGTAGACTCTCGGCCTACTTTTGACACTACAAAAATTATCAAACAGATTACAAATATTTAAGATTAGGGATCTCATTATGATCCTTCCACTTAATTTTATAATTGACCTAAAACAAATGGTTATCATAAAGTTCTTGTAGACCAAAGTTATTATATTATCAAGGGCATTTTCTTCTTCACTTACAAAATCAAGTTGAGAAAGTATAAAATGAATCCAAGAATTTAATTCTAAAATTCTATAAGCAGGCAGTGAATATGATATTCTACTATTGAGATAGCACAAATTAAATCAAAGCTATGTGCAAAGATTTTTGATAATAAGTTTCTGAAGTCATCTATTTGTCCATGAAAGAAGGGACTTTTAATTATTATTATAATACAGTCACTTTTATGTCCATGCTCTTTTTAAATTTAAGGATAAAAAAATAATAATATTCTCTGGTCAGGACCCTGCCTACCTTTCATATCTCACTTTGTACCATGCTCTCCCTCCTGCACTATGCCCTGATTATTTGGACTTCTATACTCCAGGCTAGTTTCTGCCTTAGGGTTTCTGCATGACCTTTTCTCTTTTGCCTGGAATGCTCTTCCCACCGATATGCTTAAGGGTGGTTCTATTGCATCATTCAGATTTCAGCTTAGAAATTCCTTGCAGAAAAGTCCCCATGCCTCCCTAAGTAGAGTTACCCAATCACATGCCCACCACTTCATTACTATTTTCTCAGAATCTGTTATCACTGTATGATTTTATTTATTTTCATTTTTTATGTTCTTTGTCTCCTGCACTAAAATGTAAGCTCCAAAACATAAGGAAGGCATATTGCCTTATTCATCACTCTATACCCGGCTCCTAGAAGAGTATCTGAAACTTCATACAAACTCAGCAAATATTCTTTAATGAGCAAATGAACATTGTAGTTATTAAATATATTTGGTGATTATTAAAGCTAGATACCTATTGCACATACACATTTTTACTTAAAAATGAAAATCTTGAGTTAAATGTTTTGTTCTGTTTGAATACTGTAATTGATCCTATAATTATTATCATGCTCATATATACCATATATGTTTGTTTAAATAAGAAAACAGAATGCTAAATCATACTATGACCTTAGGCTTTCCGTATACCTCATCAGGGGAGATAGTTTAAAAACTTTCTAGAGGCAGCTTTTCGTAGCAGGATATCTGGGAGAAAATAAACATCCTTTGGATTTGAAAACCCAAATCATGAAGGTAACAGCAAAATCACTGTCCCATTGTTAATAAAATATATCTATAGAGTTGCTCTAGTCAAATAGAGAATAAATAATTTCAAGACATGGACACTTGACTCTACAATATCTTGATTCAACTACAAATTTATTTTATTTTGTTAGTGGAGAATTTGAGTAAAGTGGTGACCTTCATATTAAATAGCACACTAATAAGCTGAGATTGTCTTTGCTTCCAAAAAGTACACCAGTCGTGCAAACTGGGAGGTTACTAACTCCTAAAGTGCTTACATGTATTTATTCTCCCCACTTCTTTCTTAATATTTATTTGGAAATATTTTTTTAAAACCCTAAATCACTTTTAGACTTATCCAATAATATTTATTAAGCACAAACTAGGTAACTAGGAGTGTTCTAATCATTAGGTTTACAGCATGAAAGAATAAACATAATACCTGCTTTGATAAGTATTATGATCTTTGGGGGAAAACAGAGATAAGAGTCAATAAATATTTTTTAAAGTATAACTGTAATCATAAACATTAAGAATATAACCAGGATGTAGAATTAGAGAATAACTGAAGAAAATGACAAGAGAAAGTCATCAGGAAAGACTTCTCTGAGGAGGTGGGCATTCATCTGATGATGGAAAACAGGACAGCGAGCCAGCCAAGCAAATGATCTGAGGAATAATCAATCCAGCAGAGGCTCAGGGGGAGCCCTGAACTGGAAAAGGCCCAGATGGCTCAAAATACAGGTAAAAAAAAAAGTGTGCCCAGAGCCTTAAGAGAAAGGGAATGAAGTAGGCAATGTACTGTAGACACAGGCAATAATCCAATTAGGCAGGATACTGTAGTATCTTGACCAGCTTCGTATGTTTAAAAGATGCCTCTGGGGCCGAGCCCATGGCACACTCGGAGATTGCGGCGCTGGGAGCGCAGCAGCGCTCCCGCTGTGGGTTCGGATCCTATATAGGGATGGCCGGTACGCTCACTGGCTGAGTGCGGTGAGGCCAGTCTCAAAAAAAAAAAGGACAAAAAAAAAAAAGATGCCTCTGGCTGCTATATGTCCAATGGATGGGACTAAATGGGAAGGGTAAGACCTCTTTGGCCTTGTAGGAAAGATTTGTTCTTAGCATGTAAGCTAGTTACCACTCAGGGTCCTTTATTTCATCCAAAGTTTTCTTATAGCGCTTCTCACCTCTGCATTCCTCAGTGTGTAGATCAAGGGATTTAACATGGGTGCGATGATTGAATCAGACACAGTCATTGCCTTGTCTATGGGGTAAGTGACCACAGGTCTCATGTACAAGAAAATACATGGCACAAAGAACAACACGACCACTGTGAGGTGGGAGCCACAGGTGGAGAGGGCTTTGCTCCTCCCTTCAGAGCTGCAGGACTTTAGAGAGCAGAGAATGACCGTGTAGGAGGCGATGAGGATGAGGAAGATGGCCATGCACATCACTCCACTGTTGAGGGTGACGAAGAGGCCCAAGATGTGGGTGTCCATGCAGGCAAGTTTCAACAATGGAAACAAGTCACACATAAAGTGATCAATGACATTGGGGCCACAGAAGGGTATCTGGTCCATGAAGAGAAGCTGTATCATGGCATGCATGAAGCCCCCCAGCCAAGCCCCTCCCACCATCAGGCAGCACACCTGAGGACTCATGATGCTCCTGTAGTGCAGGGGCTTGCAGATGGCCACATAGCGGTCATAGGCCATCACAATGAGAAGTAGGATCCCCACACCACCAAAGAAATGTGCCACAAAGAGCTGGGTCATGCAGCCTTCAAGGGAGATGGTAGTGCTCTGAGACAGGGAGTCCACAATCATCTTGGGGGCAATGACGGAAGAGTAGGTGGCATCCATGAGGGACAAAGAAGTAAGGAAAAAATACATAGGTGACTTCAGACTCTGACTTGCAGTCAGAGTTAACACAATGAGTAGGTTTCCCAACACTGTAGCCACATACATGATTAGAAACACAGCAGAGAATATCTTCCTAAGCTCTGGATTCTTCATAATGCCCAAAAGAATGAATTCAGTCACATTTTTTGGATTCTCCATTTAATGTGGACTGATGCAAGCATATCACTGAGCTGGAAAATCTGCAAAAGGAATATTATTTTTAATTAGTAATCGCTGGGTGCATTGGACATTTTTTGCACCCTGTTGCACACTCTCTTAACCTACTTTTTTCTCTCACTGTTGCTACAGAAATCAGTGGCTGATAATAAAAGCCTGGCAGAGCTTGATTCTACTGATCCCCACAGCAACACCCTCTCTCACTGGTGCAGTTCTTTCTCTCTGTTCCGGTGCTTGCTGCTTCAGACACTTAGGAGACCCTGCTTCATCATTTGGTGCATTCACACACCTGGAAATGTGAAGGAATTAGCACACTTAGGGAAACCTTTGACCATTAGTAGGTCGGAGCGGGAGCGCCGCCATGCTCCCAAGCGGCGCACTGTAGCAGTGCGCCACCGGGCCGGCCCAGCTCAACACAATCTTGGATTAACTTTCCTTCCTTCCCTCTTTTACTTTTCCCAACGCCTCCATTCTGTTTTCCAAAGTAAGCTACCTACATACAGACCCTTCTTTCAGCCTCTCCTTTTCAGAAACTTTAAGCTAGGATGCTGACCTTCCTTTATCACTAGACACACCAAAGATCTTGGAAAATGTCATATAAATTTTCATTTATTTATTCCACATATTTATTGGGCACCTAAAATATGCTAGTAGAAGAGCCTACGAGACAAGTACATCATATCCCCAGGACTCTCCACTTATTAATAACTATATTCTTTCCATTTGCATACCTTTCTTCTAAAATTGGATTATTGATAATAATATTATTATTGTTATGTATTGCTGATATTCAATGAGTCCCTGCTATGTCTCAGGCAGTGGAATATGTTATGAGATATTTTCTTCATTTTAGAGATTGGATACTGAGTCTTCAGAGAGGTGGAAAAAATGACACTAAGTTCCCACAGGTACTTAGTTAACACTGAAGTCAAATTCAAATTCAGCTTCTGGCTCCAAAATTAATACCAATAGCAATCTACCTTGCTTCTCTTATAATAATATCAACTGTTCAACATGAATGAGATATCGTCCCTCATGATATAAGTTCATTTTTGTAACAACTCAATGAGATAGATGTATGCTTCCTGTGCTTGCTTTATTCAACAATTGTACAACAAAGTTCAATAACAATTCTACAATAAACAGCATGTTCTAATTTTATGTATATAAGAATATATATATTTCAATCCTGAAACTAGACGTTACAACCATTAACTAAGTTTCCAAGTGTTCTAATAATTTTCCAGATATAATGATTAAAAAAGAAATTAAAGCTTAAGCCTCTTTCTCTGCTCCAAGAAGACCCAGACATACAACGTAGCTGACACCATCCCTGCACATGAGACTGAATTAGCGTAAATTATCCTGTGGCTAATGTGAATATTGTATCATCAAAGCATAAGTTAAATCCATGATCACTCTTCCCTCATAACACACCTACTCATTTCCACTGTTCTTTGTGGAGGGTGCTCCCAAATGAAACAGAGAATTCTAAAGAGTAATCAAAATATCAATTTTAAAAACTCCTTTTTCTTGCACTCACTGTGTACCATCAAGGTTCTAGGTCTGTTACAAGCATCATTGCGTTTATTTTTCATACAACAAAAGATGTGAACTATCACAAATCCCATCTTGAAGATGAGGAAACAGGCTTCGAGACACTAAGCGTGTCATCTAAGATGGGTGAGAATTTTGAATCTAGGTAGTCTCCTTTTGAAGCACACTTTCTTAACCATCACACTATACCTCTGAAGAAGGGAGCAGCAGCCTCTGCGCACTGGGTGCAATTGCTACTGCAGACAAATGGTAAGGTAGAAGAGCTGCTTTGGTAAGCAGCAAACTTCTCTTTGCTAGGGACACTTGAGCAGAGGTTGTGCGCCACTTGATTATAATATGTTAGAGGCCATTGCTTTAAATCGAGGTGTAAACTACTCATTCTCTAAGACTCCTCTAAATACCAAGAGGCCCAGTCTTAATATTCTCCACCTTGCTAAATGAAGTAGACAGCTGCCAGGACATTCTTTGAAAATATGCATTACGGACTAAGCCCAGTCTCTCCCATTTCCAACTCAAGGACTTCAAAGGTTATTGAGTAGCCCTAAGAAAGTAGAGAGAACACATTCTTGGAAATCAGAACAACTAAATTTTATTCCTTGTTGTCCCTCTAATTCCAAGGATATGTTGTTACATTGCTCACCACTCTGGGACTCAGTTTCCTCATCTGGAGTACGGGATAGTTGTAGCAGATGAGTGGAATGCTAGGGGTTTAAAGGAACCATCACAGGGACTCTGTCACTTTCAAACACAGTCACTTGTTTCTCAACTGCATTCAATCTTTACACATCCAGGTAAGATTCTCTTTGAGCAACCTCAAGACTTAGAATCATTTAAAACAGCATGCAATAGATAATAGACGACAGTGTCTATTCTGCCTTAAAGTCTATGAATGTATCACAATTCTATTTGACTACTAGTCTACACCTCAACTTAGCCTGACAATCCCATTGTAACAACCTCCTCTAACAACCTCCTGTTTTTGTAGTCTCCCTCCCACTGCAGTCCAGCCCATCTCTTGCTGAAAGCATACACACTTAGCCTGTTTTGTACAGTGCAAAAGGCCATGAGTGAGTAGAATTAGCTCTCCATGCAAGTCAGGCCACTTACTGTCTGCATAACTTTCAAACTCTGCAAAAATAAAACAATGCAATACTAATTAAAGACCATATGTGCCAAGCACTTATTGTTTGAGAGTATAATGCTAAGGTCTTCACAATTTTTTCTTTTAATTCTTACAAAAACCATATAACATAGGAACTATTATCATCTTGAATTTCCAGTGTGGTAGGTAAGATTTGGAGAAAGTGTGAAACTGATGAAAGCTATTGTTGGGTATGTGATCAAGTTCACAGCACAGGCTACAAACCACTATGCTGTACAACCCCTCACAGAACTTATGCTGTACAACCCCTCAAAGAACTCTCATGAAGATCAAAGGAAGTAACAGGCGTGAGAACATTTGAAGAATGCTGTTCAAATATTCATCATGATTATTTTCCATTCCTATAAGCTCCCGACATCCTGCTGCCTCTGCCCATGCCCCTTGTTAACAAATCCATTACCACTCTTCCTTCATGCCTCACTTCCTCCCCAATGCCCCCTTCACCACTGTCATTCTGTATATTTATTACATGCACCTGTATAGGTTGCACAGTAGCAATAATTCAATCATCACCTTCTCTCTTTTTTTAAATTTCATGTTGATTTTAGCTCCTTATGCGGATGCTTAGGGACGTCTAATTTATTATCTTTCCACCAAGTTTCTAATGCTGTATTGTGTTCACACTAGTCATTTAATTAACTTTAATTAAATACATGAAATTGAGTTCATCCAAGGGAAGCAACACGGAACCATGGGGCCCATGCAATGCCAGTACCAATTCCTGCCTCCAGAAATGGGAGTGCCATTGTCAGAGTCTGGCTGCTATTCCTCTGCCATCCAGGCTCACATATCCCATTGACCATCTTTCACCTTTACAATTTCTATTCCTATACATGCTTTAGCCAAACTTGAGAGTTGAATCATACCTTGGAGTTCTAGTTCAGTGTTGAATCACTGCCCATCAGATCCTCTTTGTAATATTGTCTTTGTCTTATATAAAGAAGAGAAGGATTACATTTATTCAACTGTCTAATTATTACTTAGTAAATATTTCTAGTTTAATAGCATGTCCAACAAGGAAGTTCCCTATTCATAAATAGGGCAACAGACTGAGCTCACATGAAAACATGCACATAAAATATAAGTTCCAGAACAGGAAAATATCAGTATGATCTACAGATTTCCAAGAAGATGAAATGAGTTAAGCCTTGACAGGAGAATTTAGGAAATTCTAAATTTATAAATTCATAATTTACAAAGTGAGCAACAACAAAAATAGCATGGGCAAGGCATGAAGAGAGAAAGGAAAAATGTGGTGTACATAGTTGGAATATACGGACTCTGATATCACAAAACCTGGATTTCTTTACGGACATTACAGGGATGTAACTAACTAGAGGTCATACATTTTCCCTAAATCTCAGTTGCTTTTTCCAGAGTTGTTGTATTAAACATATTTCATGCCTAGCATTATTGTTTATATTTTAACATTTAAACTTATAGACATTAGAATATAATAAGATAGTAATTTAAATTATATTTTAAATGTTTATTAAATGTTATAATGTCCTTCATATTGCAGGGATCTCATAAAACTTAGTCACATACACACCCCTACCAATCCTAGGTGCAAGGTCTCTTGAATAAATGCACTTAGCCAGATTACAGTTCAGTTGGGAATGGGGAGTAAGAGCCATAGTTTTAAATAAACCTCTTTAAAACTCCATATTTTCCACGTTACAGTTAGTTCTTCCATCTGAGTACCTATGATATGCCAGATAACCTCTCTGTGCCTCAAGTTCATTTTCTATATAAAGGGAAAATAATGTTACCCACCTCAAAGGGTTTTTATAAGGATTAAATGATTTTATAAACATAAAGGGCTTATATCAGTGTCCCTATTTCTTCTCTCAGGGTGAGGAGAATGACAGTGAACACAAACTATCTTAAAACAGATCCTTTGGATGTATCTTCAACAAACATGTTTACAAAGACTTCTACTAATGCTCAGTTGACTAGCAAGATATCAGCTAATGACTCCAAAACACTCAGCAGGTGTAAGCTTTTTAATTGATATATAAAACAAGCCTTCCAAAACCATTTTCTAAAAAAGCCTGTATTCTAATCAAAAGTAGAAATAGTTTACATAATACTTAAGGGTTTTTTCACTTTTATTTTTATAAATTATGAAAGTAAAGCATGGCCCTTGGAAAATATTTTACATAGATAGAGTAATAGAAAGTTTAAAGCCAAGGATCGGGCTGGCTAGTTTGCTCAGTTGGTTACAGCATGTTGTTATAACACCTTGACCATTAGAACAGTCTAGGGTTCGTATGCCAGTACCAGCCAGCTTCCAAAAAAGAAAAAAAATAGTAAAATAAAGCCAAAGGATCACTCCCAATCACAAGCACTCACTCATCCCTCCAGAGATGAATATAATTAGCTTGATTTAATCATTCCACAACGTATACATACATCAAAACACCACATTGTACCATGTAAACATACACAATTATCTGTCAATTGAAAATTAAAAAATAAAGAAAAACTTAGTGCATGTTCTTCAGAACTGCATTTGTATGTAGATGTACTGTATATATACAGTCATTTATGTATTTCACTCTACATAAAAGTATATAAAATATTATAACATCCTGAACATGTGTGTCATGACCGTGTTTAGAAATTTTCCTTCATTTTAATTGCTGCATATTATTACATTTTATGGTTGCACCATAATTCCCTTAACCAGTCCATTTTTGCTTGACATGTGTGTTGTTTCTAATATCTAATGCCTTACACATAATACCACAATGAACACCA
>NW_007739096.1:0-818 GCF_000696425.1 Galeopterus variegatus | reverse complement strand
CTTAGCAACCTACCAAGTATCAGGACACAATTTTTCTGTCACATAGTCTGGTGGCCTCTTCATCTTTTCAGACTGTTACTGAAATTGTGTCACATCTAACTGCAGGATAGCTGCTATTATTAAGGATTAAAAAATAAATGTACCTCAGCCTGAAAATATAAGGACTAAATTCTTTCTCACTCTATAACAATTAGTATTCTCAAATAACATGTCTTCGATATAGGAATATTTGGGGTTATAGCCTTCATTCCTTTTCTACCTTCAATAATAAAAACAGATATTAATAGCAGATAATTACAACATACTTCACAGATTACAACTAGTTCATGAATATATTTGACTGTGCACTCTGGGAAGACTCCTGAGAAGTAAGAGTGTCTCAGTTTTGCTGAATATGATCCTTACAGGTAATGGGCCAACTTCTGCACGTGGATTATCTTTAATAACACTCTTAAGTTACTCCTGCTCTCACCTAACCATGTAGACATGGGTTAGGGTGGTGTTCCTCAACCATTGTTTAATTTTTCATGATAGTCCCTTTGGGGAGACTTTTTAAGAGTTTTGTTCCTTTAATACCCTGCCTCGGAAATTTTAATACCACAGATATACTATCTACCTATTTATGTATTTTATATACATCTGTGCTGTATATTTAAAAACAGTAAAATATTTGTGTCCCCCCAGAAGCCATCTTTACATACTGGGGAAGATATCATGTCCGTTGCAAATGCATTTATTATGTAACTTACCTATATTATTTAAAATGGAAAACACATGGTTATTTAACTTGGGCTTACTTAAAATTCTAGCTATGCTTC
>NW_007739095.1:36669-38817 GCF_000696425.1 Galeopterus variegatus | reverse complement strand
TCCTCTCCGTCTCTGCATCACCGCTGCCGTCTTTCCTGGCCTTTGTTGCCTTGGGCTGCTCAGTCTCCCGGCAAGGTTGCGGTGCTCTCAGGAATCTTCTTTTGCCTCGGCCCTAAAACCTCGAGACTGTAGTTGCTTTTTTTCATTGTAGATTAGTTGATCAGTGATTTATTTGTTTTTTGTTGCTCTTGGAAATGCAAATAGTACTGTGGCAGCACAGCACACACTTCTCAGGCTCTCTCTGTCCTCTGGCACGCTCACTCCAGACCCGTTGCCATCTTATGTAAGTTAAATTCAATTTTGAATAAAAATCTTAATTGAGATGAAAAGTTGAATGTATATGGAATAACACAAGCAGAGGTGTGAATTTTTTTTATAAATTAAGTATTCATAACAAGAAAAAAATCACAAGCTTCTATATATTCTTGTAAAGCAATAACCTCATCTTTTAAAGGGCCTAATAGATGTAGATTTGCACAGATAGATATAGAAATGCATTTCATTTTGTCATTAAGATGCTTGCAAGAAGATTACCAGTCTCATATTCCAGATAATTCCATTTTAAGGAGTATAAGCAGCCAAATTCTTCAGAGGAGATAATGGCATTTCCAAAGGTCAGTGAGGTTGATGTGATCAACAATTAATGGGGTAGGATTCTAATTCAAATGTTTAACATCTATCTATTAAAAATCCAACTGACTATTAAGACATTTTGTTTAATTTCAACACTAAAATTAAAACCCCATGGGAGNTCCAACTGACTATTAAGACATTTTGTTTAATTTCAACACTAAAATTAAAACCCCATGGGAGAGTAAAGTTTGTGATCTCCTGTCCATCCTGTCTTCATTAACAACAAACGTTGAAGTGTCTTTTCCACCTTCATCCTCCCCCAACCTGAGTAGGGTTTGCTGCCTGTCAGTCTTCTCTGCCTTCAGAAGAACCACCATCAGTTCAATCAACCCATCATCAATTCAACCTGTCAGCTTGTGCATCTTCCTCCTCTAAACTTGAACTAGGGTCCAAGATGCAGTCTCAGTTCTCCTATGCTAAGTCTTATAATTCTCCCTGGCTTTGGCTTCCTCCCCTTTCACTTCAATTATACATTAGCAGAAAGAATTACAGAGAGAGTAACCAGCTCAGGCTGGTTATGCAAACAGAGGTAAATCAGTTGTGCAGTAGCATTCCTCCAGGCCAGCAATGACTGCTGAAGAACAGAATTTTNTAAATCAGTTGTGCAGTAGCATTCCTCCAGGCCAGCAATGACTGCTGAAGAACAGAATTTTTAAAAATGATATTTAAGTGAAAAAGAGCAGTATATAAATAGGATTCATACCCATTCAATGTCAAGGCATTTGTCTGTTTCATTTTGGGGTTTTTTGGCAACAGCAGGGGTTGAGGACAAGCCTCGATATCTTCTAAATAGAGAAGGGTCATTATGAGCATGGCTATGGCTAGACTTCCCCAGGGCTTCCAGGTCTGACATGGAGGCTCTAGAATGTGATGCATAGGAGGCTAAACTTGCAGCTAGCTCAAGGGATGTGGGCTGGCTGAGAAAAGAAGTTTCTCTTGCACCAAAGGGTCGATGGGAACCTCTTGCTTTTCAGAACCACATGAGTCTAGGTATGCTTCCAGCCTCTCTGGGGCCTGCAGGCCTAGCTAGCATTCTGCCCTGGAAATGAAAGAGCAGGGGCAAAGCATCTGTCTGGCTCAAAAGGGGTGGGTGCATTGGGAGGTTTCCCCTGCCCCTGGCTCTGTGGGGGCAGACATCCCCCTAATGTCTTTTGGACTTGGGGGCTTCCTCCAGGAATGCCACCCTACATCTGACTTTCAGGGTTACCTGCCTGAAATATAGGACTTGTATCTGAGCAATGGGGGTCTAGCAGGAAGCTGGCTAGAGGGGACTTTGTGGATTTGGAGGCTCCTCTACCCCAAGGCTCTGTTAGTGCCATTGCCACTAACTTTAAGCTGATATTCTCCTCCCCATAAGAGTGCCCAGGCTTCACCCACAGTTATCAAGGCATTATTTTGTATCCTGTTTTAAAATACATTATTTTCTTCCCTTAGAAGGATGTTAGATTGTATTGTTTTTCCTTTCTCCAAACCATCCTATTTGAATTTCCTAAATGAGATTTAGAGAGAAAGAGA
>NW_007739095.1:33035-35917 GCF_000696425.1 Galeopterus variegatus | reverse complement strand
AAAAAAGGCCTATAAATTTTTATTAGATAATGTAAAAACTAAACACTTGAGAATTCTATAAAATAAAATAGGTAAAATCTTTCCAAAAATTTGTCAGTTAGCATAAATATGTACTTCTGTTAGAAGGCAATGGCAGAAATTTCCAAGTAAAGATGCCAGAAAGAGTGCAGATCACAACATTCCCTTCCATCAATATCTAATAAAATTAATTTAAAGAAATTTGTAACAGCACAAAAAATTTTTATAGCATAAAGCAAAGAAAGAATGGGACATGATCTCATTTCATAAACTTCTAAAAGTGAACATAATTTCATAATAAATACATAGTATTTACTGAGCACCTGCTATGTCTTAGGCTCTCTTCAGACTACATCTTATATGAAAATGGGTAATTGAAGCCAGGCTATTTGGTTCCAAATCCAGACTCTGAGAAAAATAATATTCTTTTTTTTTTTTTTTTGTCCTTTTTGAGACCGGCCACACCACGCTCAGCCAATGAGCACCCTGGTCATCCCTATATAGGATCCAAACCCACGGCGGGAGCACTGCTGTGCTCCCAGCACTGTACTCTCCCAAGTGCGTCACGGGCTCGGCCCCAAAAAATAATATTCTGATTTACCTTGGAATGATATTTAAACACTATCCCTCCAACTCATTCTGCCAATGGCCCCTCCATACCATGAGAAATTGTACTAAAAAGTTAGTTACCTGTATTCCCATGTTTATAGCAGCTCTATTTATAATAGCCAAGATTTGGAACCAACCTAAATATCCATCCCCAGATGACTGGATAAGGAAAATGTGGTATATTTACACAATGGAATAATACTCTGCCATAAAAAAAGAATGAAATACCACCATTTGCAACAACACGGATGAACTTAGAGAAAATTATGTTAAGTGAAATAATCCAGGCACAGAAAGGGAAATACCACATGTCCTCACTCATAAGTGGGAGCTAAAAAGGTTAAGCAAAGAGAAAAAGATAAAGCAATCACAATAATATGTTGAACCAGCAAAAGGAGAGAACAGAACTGAGGTTACCAGAAGTAGGAAAAGGGGAGGGGGAAGAGGGATAAGGGAGGAATTAGTAAAGGGCCACAAAAACCGATTACATTGTGTAATGTTGAATATACTAATTATCCTGATTTGAGGATCACATATTGAACACAAGTACTGATTTTCAACTCTGTACCCCACAGATACATACAATCAACTATGTTTCAATAAAAATATATATAAAGAAAAAAAAAGAAGTGAGTATACAAAACACTAAGAGTTCTTGCTGATAGCATCCAGTTTTAAAAGAGAGGATTAAGGTGGGGAGCAGCCATGAAAAAAGGGAAAATAAAATCCTTCAATCATAGAAACTTCTTCCTACCTCCACCAGTGTCTTCACAGAGACCAAAGAAATCAGCCACACTTTTCCTGGTTCAAGAGTAGTGCACCTTGAGAACAGGATACACCTCAACTATGTCAGGAAAACCCTGGTACAGAACACTTAACCTTATTTCAAATATTCATGTGTGGATGACCATTTACCTGAGAAACTCTCTGATTTCCTTATTGAATTTGAGTTAAATTAAAAGTAGTACCTTTTAAATTAAAAATAGTGTGTATGGTATGATCCTCTTTCTTTTTCTCTTTCTTTCCATCTATCCATGCACCATACGAGTATTGTTTTCATAAAAATAAGGACATCATTATCCTAATAAGAGAAAATAGCACTTAACCTTTCTTTAAAAGACACACACACACACAAACAAAACTCTCCAGTTTAATCAGCCTTCCTTTAGTTTTCTTCCAACCTCCCACTGTTCCTATTTTAATTATATTTTTTAATCAGTGAAGTTTCTAGTCAATAACCTGAGCAAACTTGATTTCTAAATATGCTTTAAAATTTCTTCTTCCCACTTGCATTTATAATAATTCCGTTTTTTTAAAATCTATTTTAGTTTCTATAAAAGTCTATGGTGGAGAGACATATGAGGAGGTGAGAGAGAAAATGGTAGGAGGAGACGTAACAATAAATGCCCTCCTATGGCAATTTATTTTCATGGGAGCTTTTACCCCATACTGTGGTGAAAAATTACATTCAGTGTACTTAAGGTTCCCCCTTGCACACTGGAAGTCCTTTTAGCTGCTATACAACATAGAGCTTTAGGATGTGAGGAGAAAAATAAAGCACAGGGAAACACAGGGGAGTGAGACCCATCCCATATCTGCCCCTCCTGTGAGAGGTGTATATTCCAGGGTTACCAGTAGTGACCAGCAGCAGAGCCCTGTTGAGGACTGGGAGCACCTGAGAGGAGCACAGAGCACTGAGCAGCAACTTCCAAGTGACCTACCCAGGCTGGGGGTGGGTGTGGGGGTGTCGGGTTTGTATTAATTATTGTTCTCCAGTGAAACAGAACTGATAGGAGGGGTGTGTGTGTTTGTGTGTGTGATGTGTATGTGTGTGTTGTTTGTGTGTGTGTGTGTGTGTGTGTGTGTAAAGACATTTATTATAAGGAATTGGCTCACACAATTATGAGGGCTGGAAAATCCTAAGATTCGCAGGAAAGTTGGCAAGCTGGAGACTCAGGAGAGCCAATGATTTAGTTCCAGTCGGAGTTCAAAGGACTGAGAACCAGGAGAGCAGATGGTGTAGTTCCAGTCCAAAGGCCAGCAGACTTGACACCCAAGAAAAGCTGATGTCTTAGTTCAAGTCCAAAGGCAGGAAAGCCAATGTCCCAGGTAGAAGGCAGTACGAAAAAAAGAATTTTTTTGCTCAGGGGGAAGGGAGCCTTTTTGTTCTATTTAGGCCTTCATTAAGGAGGGTAATCTGCTCTCATCCAAACAGACCATCACAGAAACACTGAAGAAATACCAAGAACAATGTT
>NW_007739095.1:25515-32441 GCF_000696425.1 Galeopterus variegatus | reverse complement strand
TAACACTGGCCTCTTGTTTAGTACCAACAGTAGTCACTAAATTCACAATGTTTCGTGGTCTCCAACTAAGCAACTGGTTAGTTGCCAGTCCCAGAATCAAAGACTATACAGCGAGCCCCTCTAGGGAGGACCTCTAATGCTAAAGGTCCAGAGGAGCCATAGAGTGCCTCGTCCTTTAAACTCTTTCAAGGAGTTTTCAAAGGCCTGTCAGGTCTCCTTGTAACTATGTGTTCAAGTTTGAACCCAAGTTGCATCACTGCAGGAATTCCCTTTTACCCCTCCCACCCCTCCACCCCAGGGGAATAGCATGCAGTGAAAGGGAATGGTTAGGAAACGTTTAGGATGTGATTTCAAACCTAAATGCCTACAAAATCCATGCATTAATGTAAATGAGTGAAGTGGGTCTGGTGTACAGTGTTTGGGACTGGTGGGGTTTATGACAAGCAGAGAACTTCTAAAGGGAGACTTAGATTGTTGTGCCATGAAAATACAGGCTCTCTAATGCTCAGTTTTCAGATGATTTAAGAGGCCTGAGAGTCTGAATCCTTATTCTTAAATGTTGGAAATTAAAAAAAAAAAAAAAAAGATTTAGACTACTATTTAGGCCTCTTAAGCACACCTCTGAGGACTAAGTCTAGCCCAGGGACTGCTGATTTGTGACCTCTATTATAGGTGAATTTGGGAAAATCTTTCTGCTTACCTGTGTGAGCTGTATCATCCTCAGTTGAAAACTTCATTTATATAGAACAAAAATGGTTTTCTTTGTTTTTATTAAATAAACTTAATTCTGACACTGAGATTCTGTCCCACTGAGTTAACTGAAAACTTTCTGTTCCACTGAGTTAACTGAAAACTTCGTCATAGTCATTTCCAGGGACCCAGCCATCCCCTCTGAGGTCTGGCCAGCTCCTTGGGGTACCATGACAAGGCATACATAGGTCAGTCCCGTCATCACTCTCCTGGGTCCACAAACCTCTTGCCTTGTCTCTGGATTCTCTCCTCTCTCCTTTGCTGGTTTTCTAAGGTCCTCCGTCTCTCACTTCACTGTCTAAGAACCTTTAATAACATGTTCAATGGCTCAGGGGGTTACTAAAGACTAAATTTTTCAGGACGCTTTGCTCAACCAGCTACATAAGTGGGGTCCTGGTGCAAAATAAAAATGTGGGGCCTCTTGTTCAAAACTTATTAAGATAGGTGAATTTGGGAAAATCTTTCTGCTTACCTGTGTGAGCTGTATCATCCTCAGTTGAAAATTTCATTTATATAGAACAAAAATGGTTTTCTTTGTTTTTATTAAATAAACTTAATTCTGACACTGAGATTCTGTTCCACTGAGTTAACTGAAAACTTCGTCATAGTCATTTCCAGGGACCCAGCCATCCCCTCTGAGGTCTGGCCAGCTCCTTGGGGTACCATGACAAGGCATACATAGGTCAGTCCCGTCATCACTCTCCTGGGTCCACAAACCTCTTGCCTTGTCTCTGGATTCTCTCCTCTCTCCTTTGCTGGTTTTCTAAGGTCCTTCCTCTCTCACTTCGCTGTCTAAGAACCTTTAATAACGTGTTCAATGGCTCAGGGGGTTACTAAAGACTAAATTTTTCAGGACGCTTTGCTGAACCAGCTACATAAGTGGGGTCCTGGTGCAAAATGAAAATGTGGGGCCTCTTGTTCAAAACTTATTAAGGATTTCAAGATGATGAGAACTTCAAGAATTTCAGGAACTTACTAAGAATTTTAAGATGGCAACAGCAGCCCATTAAACCAAGTGTGGGCCCCTCCTAAGCATGGGATCCTCCTGAGCATGGGGCCCTCCTGAGTGTGGCGCCCTGAGCAACTGCCGTGATCGCACACCCATGAAGCAGCCCTGATGCATTGCTTTTCATGTTAACAAAGTACCTGAGACTAGGAATTACAATCTTAGCTACCTGCCTCAAGGGGGAGGAGAGGATGGAAAACGGAGAGCATTGCGAAATTTAGTATGCAACTGGAAACATTTCCTTGCCATATTTCCAAGACTGGGTCCAGGTTTAGACTTCCTAAACTGTAGACAAGACTACAAATATCATAAAGTGGGTGAGATTTGTAGGCCAGGTCGCCAAGGGCTGATTCTAGATTTCAACACCAACCCTTTCCAGCCACCCTTTCTAGCTTCCAATCAGGCTAGAGGAAGGGAATCAGGTTGGTCTTCTAATCCATCTCTCTCTCTCTTTTTCTCTTCCTGTCTGTCTTCATGTCACTGCAGCATTCTAGGAAGTGCATCTCAGGTCACCTACACAGACCCCCTGGCATGCTAGGAGGGGAGCAGAGAGACAACCAGGACTCCCTTCTCCCTTTTCTCCTTTACTCTTTAAATCTCCAAGCTGTGTGTCCTCTCCTCACCTCCCTGCAAGCCAAATTGCCCTCAGAGCTATCCTGCCAGGCCTTGCCTAAGACTGAGGGCAGACATGGGAGTTTGCTTCTCGGAGGTTTCTCGAAGTGAACAAGCCTGACTGACCGCACAGAGGGGTAGTTTCTGACCACTGTCCCGTAAGGAAAAGCCTGTGTCTGGGTCTGTTTGTTCAATTGAATACGGTGTCTGAGGGACCTGTGCAGGCGGGTGGGTGTTGGGCATTGTGGTCTGAGTGCTTCTGAAAGGCCAGAGTTCCTTGCAGCTGAGCTCTGTCTCATTCTCTCTGCCAAGACAGCTGCGTTTCTCTCTTGCCATATCCCTCCTCCTCGCAGTAGCTGACAGCCAACAGCCAACAGGACACAGGCCTGCCCGCCCACTCTCTCCTCCCACCACACACGCAAAGCCCACCATTTTTAGTCAGTGCTGTTTTTGCGGTGCAATTGGCTACAGAGCTGCCAGCTAAAACATCTCATCCAATCTCCTTTACCAAAAACGGGACGGAAACGCTGGCAGCCGAAGGGGCTCTCAGCACAGGTAGAGGTGGAGCCTGACCTTGAAATTCAGATGCCAGCTCCTTTTCAGTACAAAATCCCTGAGGCTGAGATCACTGGCCAGCCCTCTAGGCTCACCTGTGTGTGTGCCTGTGTGTGTGTGTGTGTGTGCCTGTGTGTGTGTGTGTTGGGAGCTGGGAGAAGAAAGTGCAGAGGGCGAGCCTCCCCCACCCACCAAGCACACGCAAACTACAGGGACCTTGGCCAGGCTTGGGCTTTTCCACCCCTCTCTGCTCCTCGCCGCACCCCCCCGCCCCCTCCTCTTCTGACGTCACCGACAAGCTCCTGGCTGGCTGTCTCAGGCCTGGGAGGAAAGGAGGACAGGGGAGGGCAGAGGGGACCCCACACCAGACTCCACACTTAGCACTGGCAGCCCTTGGTAGTTTAGCACGACCTTTCTCACGCATTATATCCCAGAGTGCTACAACCGAGAGCGGCAGACTCTTAAGCGGCTGGTAAGTGGCAGTAAGAGGACAAGGCAAGCGTTCTGTTTATAAGGTCTTCTACCCCCTACACTTTCTACTTATAAGGGACTAAATTATCTGGGGGATGAGGAGGGCAAACGGGAGAGAGAAGATGAACAGAAAGGGGTAAGGGAATAAGCGTTTTAAGAGAGGCAGGACTGAGTGAGGCCTATTGGATAAAGGGCACAAAGGGAAAAAAGGTCCGAGTTGTTCAGAAGAACGCGAAGGGTTTGCTGTTGAGAAAGGTGCCAGCAGGAGAGGAGAGAGCTGGCAGTGCCGGTGAAGGCACCCAGAGGGTGGGAAGAAGAGCAGAGAGAGGCCACTGGCGACTATGTGATTCAAAGACTCATGGAAGAGGTCTGGAAGGATTTATTCATCTCTAAGGGCATAGCGAACATTCACATAGGGTTTGCCATATACCAGGTGCTGCTTTAAGTGTTTCATTTGTGTTAACTCCTCTAGTCCCCATAACAACCTTGTGAAGTAGAAGTGATCACTACCTCCAATTTTACAGATGAGGACACTGAGATAGAAGTTAATGAACCCTCTGTGATAGGCAGAAAAATGGCCCCCTAAATATGTCCACGTCCAAATTCTCAGAACCTGAGAACGTGCAATGTTACAAGGCAAGGGAGAGTTAAGGTCGCAGATAGAATTAAGTTTGCTAATCATCTCACCTTGAGATGGGAGATTTTTCTGGATTATCTGGATAGGTCTAGTGTCACAAGGGTCCTTCCAAAGGGAGACCCTATAAGGGATCCTGAAAGAGGAAGGCAGGAGACTCAAAGAAGGAGATGTGACAACAGAGGCAGAGGTCGTTGTGATGAGTTGCTGGCTTGAAAGATGGAGGGAGGGCCCCGGCCAGGGAATGGGCACAGCCTCTGGGAACTGGAAAGGTCGGTGGAAATGGATTCTGCCCCAGATCCTCCTGAAAGGAACACGGCCCTGCCTGTACCTTGATGACAGCCCAGTGACACCTGTGCCGGACTTCCGACCTGCAGAAGTGTAAGGTGATAAGTTTGTGTAGTTTTAAGCCCCCAAACGTGTGTCGTTTGTTACAGCAGCCATAAGAAACTAATACACTCCCCAGCTTGTAAGTAGAAGAGGTCGTCACTTTACAGTCCAGGCTGTTTACCAGCTACACATTTCTGTCTCTCTCTGATGTGCAGTTTCTATCACCTATTTCCCTGGGTAGAAAATTTTTAACACTGTACTTTTATTAAATTTTTAAACACTACATGTGCTATTTTTAAACAATTCAGTGGCTGTGAGGGTAAGAATCAGTAGCCAACTTCTTCCCTCTTAGCCCTGCCTCTGACATAGGGCGTGGAGAATGTTACCTTCTTATAAGGATACATTTATACTCTCCATTTGAACACAATTGTTTTTAAAATTTATTATTATTTTAACCATAACGGATTTATTATTTTAACAAATTGCCCCCCACCCCCCCGGGACAGCCTCCGGGGGCCTCCATCCCTGACTTGGGGCCGCATTCCGGGGGCTGAAACTGACACAAAGCGGGGCCAAGCTCCGCCCCCACCCCGCGGCAGCCAATCAGCTTCCGAGAACGAGGCCCCCATCAGTCCCCTCCCCCTTCTCTGCCGGAGACTTTCCACGTCCCCGGCCTCGTCAGCGGAGCGGTCCCTTCTCCGCGGAGAAGCTCCTTCCCTTGGGGAACAACCGCTGCTCCTTCTAGCAGGTCCTTTCTGCCCCGAACCTGCGCTGCAGGGACAGCGGGGCGAACGGTGAGTGGGTTTCATCGTGGGTCTGGACCGGGACAGGCCCGCGGTGACAAAGGCGACAAGCCGGAGGGCGGGGTGTCCCTGGCGGGAGGGGGGCGAGCTGGTGAATGCCCGGCAGGCTGTGCATTTGTTTGGGGCCCCTGCGCGTGCCCGGAGGTGACAGAGATGTTCCTCGGGTGATTCCTTCCTTCCTCTCTATTCCTTTTCTGATATTTCTCTGCAGCTCGGCCTCTGCTTGTCGGGAGGCGGATGACATTTTTCTGCGATGTGTTTTATGCTCCGCAGGGAGCCATTGGGATTTGAGCTAAAGGGAACGGAAAAGGCGATGTTATCTCACCTCTGGGAGCTTGATGTTGAATTATTGAATTCTTTTAGGGTAGCATGTCTCTGCCGAACCCCTCCGAGGTGAAAATCCTCCCCGACCCCAGTAATCTAGGAGTCCAGGGGCTCGGGAGTGTGTCTGCAGTGGGGGAGACAGGTGTGGGGAGGGGTGGTGGTGAGAGGGGGTGAAGGGGTGAGGGGATTCGGGAGAACGTTAGTCTGGAATGCATTTGGCCTGAAGCAGCAAGTGCTGGATTGCACAGTTCCCAGGTAAACAGCCTTTTTTGAGCAGGCCGCTAAGTTGGCCCAACCTTCGAGGGAAGGAGAAGGCCTTAAGTAAGTATAGGAGAAAAATATCTTTGCCAACTGGATAATCATGGAAACTTGGAAGAAGTACAGCTCTCACTAGACATAAGAACAGAATGTATCAGTGTAGCTGACCAGCCATCCTTTTATCCTCCAGACGATTTATTTGTCGATAGATTGCATTTTTTTTTTAAATTTTATTTTGTCGATATACAATGTTGTTGATTATTGTGGCCCATTACCGAAACCTCCCTCCCTCCTCCCTCTCCTCCCTCCCACCCAACAATGTCCTTTCTGTTTGCTCGTCTCAACTTCAAGGAATTGTTGTTATGCATTTGAATACTTCGCTTTTTTGCTTTGCTTTGATTTTTTTTAAAAAAATTATGAATGGAAAGCATATAAAACATCTTAGGAGTGGTCTAAAAAATAAAGAAATGAATGCCTGGCCATCTCCTAGGACAAGAAATAGGGTATTTCAGTACTTTATTTTTATTTATTTATCTTGCTGCTGGTGTTAAGGGGATCCGAACCCTTGACCTTGGTATTATCACCATCACGGTCTAACCAACCGAGCTAACTGGCCAGTCTAGCAGTACTTGAGAAGCCCAGTGTGTCCCAGCTCATTACCATTCTCTTCCCTTCTCTGAGACGTGGCATCTAGTGTGATTTTTGTTTTAATCATTCCCTTGCTTTTCTTCATAGTTTTACATTTGTGTGTGGATTCCGAAAACATATACACAAGGGTACTTAAAAAGCTCATGGGAAAATGGCATTAAAAGATACTACAAATATTTCCATGAATTTTTTGAGCCCTTGTATGTGTTGGCTATCCCTATTTTTTACTTTCATATAAATGACATTATCCTGTATATAGTCTTCAGTTTTTGAGATTCACCCTTGTTAATACTTCCTTCATTTTCATTGTTTATGGTGTGAATGTACTATAATTTATGTCTTCTACTGCCGATGGACATTTGGGTTGTATCTAGCTTGGGAGATGTTATTCATAGCTGTGTAACAAATTACCCCAACAAATTAAAACAAAAAAAAAAAAAAAAAAAAAAAAAAAAAAAAAGAAAAGAAAAAATGAACCAATTCTATTATTTCCCTGTTATTTCTCAGTTTCCATGCAACAAGAACAAAAAAAAGG
>NW_007739095.1:8502-24651 GCF_000696425.1 Galeopterus variegatus | reverse complement strand
CTGTGTAACAAATTACCCCAACAAATTAAAACAAAAAAAAAAAAAAAAAAAAGAAAAGAAAAAATGAACCAATTCTATTATTTCCCTGTTATTTCTCAGTTTCCATGCATCAAGATCAAGAACAAGGAGCAGCTTAGCTGGGAGTCTCAGACTCAGGGTCTCTCACAGGCTGTAATCAAGGAATCAAGGTGTTAGCTGGTGCCACAGTCATCTCAAGTCTAGGAGTGGGGGTTGGGAGTCCTTTCAAGCTTACTCAGATGAGCACTGGCAGACCTTTGGCCTCACTGACCTTGACTGGACACATCAATTCTTTGCCACATAGGCCTCTGTATAAAGGCTACCCACAGCATGGCAGCTTGTTTACCCCCAATTGAAAGCTCCCAGAGAGAAAGACAAAACTCAGATTCTTTTTGTAACCTCATCTCAAATGCAATATTCCATCATTTTTGCCCTCTTCTATTCATTAGAAGGGAGTGAGTAGGCCCACACTCACGGGGAAGGGGTCACACACGGAGTGAATACACCTGGAGGCAGGGATTATTAGGGGCCATTTTTCTTTTCTTTTTTTTTTGTGACCAGTAAGGGGATCGGAACCCTTGGCCTGGTGTCGCCTGCACCGCGCTCAGCCAGTGAGCGCACCGGCCATCCCTATATAGGATCCAAACCTGCGGCCTCGGCGCTCCCAGCACCGCACTCTCCCGAGTGAGCCACTGTTCAGCTATTAGGGGCCGTTTTAAAAGCTGCCTGCTATAGACGCTGTTGAGCAGTGTTGCCCTCTAACATTCATGTACGTGTGTGCAGGAGTTTCTCTGGAGTAGAACAGCATGCTACCTAGGAGTAGAATTGCTGGGTTATAAGATTTGCATATATTCTACTTTATTAGGTCATTTCCAAGCTATTTCCAAAGTGTTGAACCAGTCTGTGCTCCCTCCAGCAATGGATGAGCATTCTTGTTGCTCCACATACTTGTCATAACTTGGTCTTGTCAAATTTCATTTTTGCTCAATCTGGCAGGTATGAAATAACATTCAGCTGTAATTTTAATTAGCATTTCCCCATAACTAATAAGGTTGACCATCTTTTTATATGTTGATCAGATAGTGTGCTTTTTCTCTATGAAATTCTGGTCTTCGACTCATGTTCATATTGGGTTGTTTGTCTTTTTCTTACTGACAAATTGGAGTGCTCTCTTTACATATTATGGATACTAATCATGTCTTTGTAAGCTATATATACCGCAAATATCTGCTTCCACTTTGCTTCTGAGGTTTTCTTTCTCTGTGTATAAGTTTGTCTGTTTATCTCTCTCAATGAACACATGTTTCAAATTTTAATTTCAAGTTACCAGTATTTTCTTTCATAGTTTGTCCTGTTTCACAGTTGTTTCCTCAAGATCATAAATTAATTTTACTGTTGTCTTCTAAAAGCTTTTATGGTTTTGCATTTAGCAATTAATCTTAACCCACCTGGAAATTTATTTTTATGTTGTTTATTTTTTATGGATAATCAATTGTCTCAGCAGCAGTGATTTGCATGAACCAAGTTATCCACATGTTCATGAATTTAAGTTCCCTACTTTCATTGTGTATTTGTCCAACTCAGTACCAATACCAAATAATTTTAATAACTATAGTTTTATAAGTCTTGAAATATGGTAGGAAAATCCCTCTTTTCTGTTTATTCTTCCTCTTCAAGAGTGTTTTATCTATTCTTGGACCTTTGACCTTCCATATACACATTTTAGAAAACTTGTCACATTCTCCAAAATGAGAAAAAAACAAGCAAACAAACCTATTGAGATTTTTATTGATATTGCCTTAACTCTATGTCTTAGTCCATTTTGTGCAGCTATAACAGAATACCTAAGACTGGGTAATTTATAATGAATGGAAATTTATTGACTCAAGTTCTGGAGGCTGAGAAGTCCAAGATCAAGGGGCCAGCATCTGGCAAGGACCTTTTTGCTGTGTCATCTTATGGCAGAAGGGTAAAGAGAAGGTCAGAGAGAGAACAAGAGAGAAAGAGAATAAAAGGGGGCTGAACTCCCCTTTATAAAATAATAAACCCATTCATGCAGTAATAAATCGATTCCCATGATAATGGCATTAATTCATTCACTCCATCCTCATAGCCTAATCACCTCTCAATAGACTCCATTTCCCAACACTGTTGCATTGGGGATTAAGTTTCCAATACATTCTTTTGGGGGGACACATTCAAAACACAGCACTGTATATATCAATTTAGGGAGAAATGACCTCTTTAAAATAAAGAGGTCATGTATGAACTTGGTATATGATGCTATTTATTTAAGTCATCTTTAATATTTTGTATTATTTTTCATTTCCTTTTCTTCAATTTTTGTTAAATATATTTTCTAAGCAAACTATATTTTTACTGCTATTGTAAATGTTTTCTTTCATAAAAGTTATATTTTGTATCTCATTGTTGCTGGTATATAGAAATCTAATTGCCTTTCACATATTGATTATATATCAAACCTGATAAAATTAATTAATAATTCTATATTCATCTGTAGATTCTTTTCAGTTTGCTACATATGCAATCATATCATCTGAAAATGACAAATTTGTTTCTTTTTTTCCAACTTTTATACCTTTATTTTTCTTGGCTTACTGCATTGTCTAGGACCTCCAGTACAATGTTGAATAAAAGTAGTGAAAGGCATCTTGGTTTGTCCTTAGATAATAAAGAGAAAGATTTTGCCATATCAACTTTAAACACGGCATTTCCTGTAGTTATTTTGTAAATGCCTTTTCCATGATAAGAAAGTTCAATTCTTCTTTTGGTAAGCACTTTTATTATGAGTGGATGTTTTATTGAATGCTTCCTCTGTAGCTATTAATAGTATCATATAATTTTCTTTCCCTTAAAAATATTACTGTGGTAAAATATAGTATTTAATTTCCAATATGAAACCAATTTTGTATTCCTGAAATAAACTCTCTATTAAACATGTAATAACTTCTATATATAGATATAGATATAAACATAAATATTAGATATTTACATCTATATGTGTGAGCTGAGATTGACCTGTGATTATCCTTGTACTATTCTTATCTGGTTTTAATACCATCATAAAATAATATGGGTAGTATTCTCCCTTTATCTATTCTCTGGAAAAATTTATGCAAGACTGAAATTATCTAGTCCTTGAATATTTCCCCTAATAACCTACAAAACCCCCTGGGTTTGGAGTTTACTTTTTAAATTTGTTGGTTCAATTACTTGAGTAATTTTAAGAATATTTAGGTTTTTTTATAGAGTTAGTTTTGCTAAATTATATTTTACAAGATATTTAACTACTTCATATGCATATATTCATATGAATATATTCATTCATACACATATATGTATATAGAGACATGAATAAATTCATATACATATAGGTATATTTATATTGAATATACTTAGATATGAATATGAATATATGTATTCAAAAATAATAGAATAAAATTACTCATAATATCTTGTTTAAATCTTTTCATCATCTATTGGTATGACTCCCTTTTCATTACTGATATATGTATTTTTTTCACTTTCTATTTTAATTTTGCCAGAATTTGGTCTGCTATATTAGCTCTTACACACACACACACACACACACACACACACACACACACACACACAAGGTTTATGTCTTTTTTCTCACTCATTTGTGCTTATTTCATTATTTCTTCCAGCTTTGTTTGAATTTTTCTGTTATTTATTTTCTAAGCTCTTAAGTTATATGCTTAGGTCACTAATTATTTTCAACTTATTCATTTTGAGCTTTTATTTTTATGTAAGCTTGTAAATATATACAATTTTTTATTGCTTTTTAGCTACATGCTTTCACAAGGTTTGACATGAATGTTTTTGATAATGTAGCCTTAAGTATTTATAATTTCCATTATGATCTCTTGTGTGAGTGATGAAATTTTGAGAAACTTCCATTTTTAAAATTTTCAGTTGGTCATATAAAGTTTCTTTTATTATCTGGTAGTAAATGTTGCCTATTTTGCATTGTAGACAGAGAATGTATAATATCAATTCCTTTGAATTTATAGAAACTAGCTTTTTAACCTGGTCACTTTTCTTTGTGTGCTAGAAAAGAATGTGTAGTCTCTAATTATATAATGTTTTAGGTATACCTTTAAAACAAGTGTGTTAATTATACAATCCAGTCTTCACCAATTTTTTGTCTGCTTGAATTATCTATTACAGAAAAAGGTATGTTAAAATTTCTCACTGTGATGGTGCATTTGGCAGTTTCTCATTGTAGATCTATATATATGTTTGCTTTATATATTTTGAGGCTATATTATTAGTGAATTGTGGTAAATTAAAAAATTTTTCCTAATATAGGAATTCTATATTATGGGTACCTATTAATGCTTTTGTTTTAAAATCTTAACTTGTTCAGATAGCAAATCAAAGTTTCTTTGATTGGTATTTGACTCATTTATCTGTTTTCATGCTTTGACTTTAAATCTTTCTGAATCTATGTTTTAAGTACATACATAGTAATATATTGTTTCACAATTATAACTTCTCTGAATAATTTGGCTCATTTATATTTATTGTGATTAGTGATACAATTAGATTTATTTCTATCATCTTATTATTTGCTTTTTATTTTTTCTGCCTTTTTTGCCTCTTTCATTCTTCTTTGCCTGTTCTTTTTTCTTTTTCTCATTGTTTTCTCTTTTTTTTTCTTTCTCTTATTTGGAAATTGCATGTTCTAGGTCTCATGTTTGAGGAATATTCTAATTTTATAACACATTTAACTCATAACAGGCTTAATTTAGCATACTTAAGTTAAATAACATTGTTTCTCAATACTTTAAGTCTAACTCTTACCCTTAAATATAAAATGTTTATTATTATTTAATACCATTATTGCTTGATTGTCCAATATATTTGCTTACAGATATTTCTTTTTATAAAAAATTGAGGTATAACTTACATATAGTAAAGTTCACAAATCTTAGCTGTACAACTTGATAAATTTTATGTATGTATATAGACAGGTCAGGATATAGACTATTTTCAGTGCCTCAGAAAGAATCCTTCTTTCCTTATGCCAATCAATTCTCACTGTCACAGATAACCACTATTCATACCTCTGCCATCATACATTGATCCAATCTTGAAGTTTCACATAAGTTGAGTCATAAATACATGTTCTTTTGTGTTGGTTTCATGCAACATTAGGTCCAATAGATTCATCCATGTAGTAGTATATAGTAGTACTTTGTTCTTTTTTCATTTTTCTGTAGTAATTATATTGTATTGTAAGTACATCACAAATTACTTATACGTTCTCCTATTGATGGACATTTGATTTTTTTCCATTTTTTTGGCTATTATAAATAAAGCCTGTTTGAACATATTTTCTGTTATACATAAATGCTCATTCCTATTGAATATACACCTAGTCAGCCTGAATAGATAACTCCAAACAGTTTTGGGAAAATGGCTGTATCAATTTAACCTCCCCATAAGAAATATATATAAGTTCCAGCAGCTCTAGATTCTTGTCACCATTTGATACTGTCACTACAATTAATTTTAGCCATCTGGAATTGATATAGATATCTTACTGTGGTTTTAATTTCCATTGCTCTGATTAATTAAGCATCTTTCCATATGCATATTGGCCATTTGGATATCATCTTTTGTGAAGTGCCAATTCATGTTTCTTGCCCATTTGGGTGATTTCTTTTCCTAATTAATTTTGTAAGATTTTTAATTATGTTGCAAATATGAGTATCCATTTTTTGTCATATTGATGAATTACAAACATTCTCTTTCAATCTGTGGCTTGCCTTTTCACTTTGGTAACAATGTCTTTTAATATAAAGAACTTCTTAATTTACTTTATTTAATAATATCTCATTTTTATTTTTAATGAACGAAGCATTTATGATTAGCACTTGAGTCCTATTTACAAAAATTTTGCCTACCCCTAGATCACAAAAAAGTTACCTTGTATTTAGGGTAACTTTTAGGTTTATAATTCATCTCAAAGTACTTTTTGTGTATGTCCTGAGGATAGGTCAGGGTTAATTCTTTTTTCCATATGGACATCTAATCAATCAAAAACTATTTATTGAAAAGGACTTCTGACATCATTGGATTGCCTCAGTCACTCTATTGTAAATCAGGTGTCTGTACATATGTCTGTTTTAGACTATATTCTTTTTATGTATCATTGAATTTGGTTTGCTAATATTTTGGTTAGGGTTTTTGAATCCATATTCATTGAGAGATATTAGCTCCTAGTGTTTTTATCAGATTTTGGTATCAAAGTTATGCTGGGTATAATAAAATCAGTTGGGAAGGGTATCTTCTTTTACTATTCTGTGGAAGAATTTTTATAATATTAGTATTATATTTTTCTCAAATGTTTAGGAAAATTCACCACAAAAATACTTCTCAGCCTAAATTTTTTTTTTTTTTTTTTTGGAACTGTTTCTGATTTTGGATTAAGTTTCCTTAATGGATAGGATTTTTTATATATACTTTTTGTTCTTTTGACATTTTGGATAAATTGTGTTTTTAAGGAATTTGAAAATTCATCTGAATTTGTCAGATTTATCGGCATATGGTTATTTATAATATCAGTTATATTTTTAATATCTTTTAGGAATGTAATAATGTTCCCTTTTTATGTCTAATAATCATAATGTGTTTTTTCTCCCCCTCTCTCTTCCTTTAGTAATACCTCTTACTTTTCTTCCCTCTTGTGTTCTTTTTGTATACTTTGTACTGACATTTGTTAAAGTTTACTAATTCTCTGGTCTTTTGTGTCTAATATGCTATTAAAGCTATCTGTTAAATTAGTACTTTCAATTTCTTTATTTTTAAAATTTCTAGTTTGCTCTTTTGTTAGTTTTAGTCCTATACTGAAATTCTCCACCCTTGTTTCTATTATTTTTGAACATATTAATCACAGTTTTAAGTTTTCTGTCTAAGAACTCAAATATTGGAGCCACCTGTGACTTTATTTTTACTATCTGTTATTTCTTTTGAGTTCTTGGCAATTTATCCTGGTATTTATCCTCTTTCTTCATTTTTGATTGAGTGTAGGGTATTGTGGATGAAAAAATGTAAAGGCTCTGTTTAATGTTATTATCAAGAGGATTTGGAGGGCAGGAGGGACAGATAAAGTACCATCTGATTACTTTCATACTATCAAAGGTTAGTTTTAGGCTTTGTTAGGACTGGTCCATTTCGGGTTTGTCTTTTCTACAAGAACATACATAGCCCTTACTTCTAATGTGGGGTTCTTATTCATATGCCATGAATTTTCTTAAGTGTCAACTTAAATTACAGTGTGTTTATAAGAACCTTCTACTTCGTTGGGGCTTAAACTCCACTGCATTATTCCCAGGACAGTACAGCTACTGAAATGATTCCTAAGTTATTTAGCCCTTTGACCTCTATCTTCTGCACACTTTCTTGGGGTATTTATTAGTCAGGGTTCTCCAGAGAGACAAAATTAATAGGATATGTTATAAATATATGAGAGGGGATTTGTTAGGGTAATTAGCTCATTCAGTTATTAAGAGAAGTGCCACAATAGGCCCTTGGCAACTGGATGCTGGTAGCATGGCTCAGTCTAAGCCTAAAGGACTCAAAACCAGAGAAGCCAATGGTGTCCTTTGTGTAAGTCCTGGAACCTAAAAGCTGAAGGGTCTTGAGCTCTGATTTTCACAGACAGCAGAGAAGAGTGTATCACAGCTCCAGTAGATAGAGAGAGTGATTTTCCTTTTTTCCCTCATTTTTTGGTCTCTTTAGGGCACAGCAGATTGGATGGTTCCCACCCATATTGAAGGTGGATCTTTCCCACTCAGTCCACTCAGGCTCTCATGCTAATCTCTTCTGGAAACACCCTCACGGACACATCTAAAAAGATAGCTTTACCAGGTTTCTTGGTAAAGAAAATCTAATCAAGTTGACACCTAGAATTAAGCTTCACAGGGTCTTTCCCTGTGCATACATAGCTTAGGAGTCAGCTAGTGAATTAAGGAGTATTTGTACACAGATTTTTTAGATTCTCTTCTCTGAGGTTTTTTCATGCCTGAAATTTGCCATTTGAGTTTCAGTTGATTTGGTGCTCCTGAACCAGTAAGATTGACACTTTCTGTTTGGCTTCAGTTACCCTGCACCATGAAATGGAAAATGCCCCAGAAGGAAAAGCCATAATGAGTATGGAGCTCATGTCCCGGGTTTTCTGTCCCTCAATGATTGCAGCTTCTCAAGGATTGTTCCAAAGGTATTCACAATGCCAGAATTCTCCCAGCGTTTTGTCTTCCATGTCAGATTATTTATCTAAGATCATTTTCCTTCTTCTTGAGTACGTCCTTTAGAATTTCCATTAATTCAGGTCTTTTGATAGTAAATTCTCAGTATCTATTAGTCTGAAAGTGGCACTTCTTAAGAGTCTTGTAATAGAGGTATTTTACTGAATACAGAATTCTAGGTTGATTATTTTCTCACCAAATGTTGTCAATATTTTTTTACTGCCTTTTTTTTTTTTTTTTTCATCCTGAGAAGGCAATGAGGAGCTTAATCATCAGTTATTTGTAAATGATCTGTTCTCCCCCTCTTGGACTACTTCTATTTCTCCCCCTACTACCTTTAGTATCTTCTGTTCTCTAGTTCACTATGATGTATCTAGGTGAATATTTCTTTTTTATTTATCTTGTTTGGATTTATGAGGTTTCCTGGATCTGAGGATTGGAGTCTTCTAAGACTCAGGAAAATAAATAGTAAACATTTCTTACAATAGTGACTCTTCCATAATATTTCTGTTATATCCACTTGGAGCTCAAATCAGATGTGTGTTAGAACATAAATATTTCAAAATCCAAAAAAATCCAAAATCCATAATATTTCTGGTCCCAAGTATTTGGATAAGGAATGCTCAACTTATATCTGAATTCTGCCAGTTTCTGATGTCCCTTGGTTGTGATGGCTCTCGTGGTGCTTTGTTTCCTTGAGTATTACGTGATTTTTAAAATTAGTGTTATGAGCTGCTATTTTTGCATGAAAAAGGTTTTTTTCTGTACAAATTCTTTCTAGATGCATTGAAGTTAAGTTTCTCCAGAAAAGATCTGTATTTGTTTCTACTAACTGGAGACACTACCAAACTGGAACCACTTTAATTTAAATTATTTGCTTAGAGTTTTTCAATCCACAGGGATAGCATGAATTCAGATTGCAAACCTATATGGGAAACTGATTTATGTTTAGTCAGTCATTCTCAGAGACTTTTTTCCCCTTCGCTCTACAGCAGGGTTAAGACAGGCAAATTGAATTGATTTCTTCTGTATTGTACAATTTATTTCTTATTTACCTTTACCCAGTAGGGTATCCCTTTGGTGTCTGAGCTTTGTGCAGGGGTGTCCTTTTAAATTACACCTTTTATGTGAACCTGGTCTTAATATCCTAGACTGGAAACCTGACAGAGTCACTTCCCATCCATATTCCTGGGTTTTGTGGAAGCAGCATGGTAAAAGCCAGCTTTTGTGCTTGCTTCTTTCACTGTTTCCTGGTTTTGATTTTTTCTGTGGCTCTTTTTTTTTTTTTTTTTGCTTTGCAGACTCCTTACTTTCATATCACCCCATCAATGCATTTATTATATTTTGTATATATATTGTTTACATAAGTAGTATGATTCAGGGTATCTAGTCAACTAAAATTTTCTAGAACTAAAATACTAGTTTTACACCATATTAACATATTTGCATTTGTACTTATGTGTTAACATATCATAAATATGTAGCTTGATAAATTATTACAAACTGAACACGTCCTCGGACCAGCACCTAGATTCATTTAGAGAGCATTACCAATAACCCAGAAGTTCCCCTTAGGCTCCTTTCCAGTCACCTACCTTGCCTAAGGGTGACTTATTAGACTATTATTCTGAGTTTTAATATCAAAGATTAGTTTTATCTGTTTTTTTATTTATGTAAATATAATCATACATTAAATGCTTTTTTGTTTCTGGCTTCTTTCACTCTACAGGATGTTGGTGAGATTCAGCCACATTGTATGTAATGTAAATTGTTCATTCTCATAGCTTATAATATTTCATTGTGAATATACCACAATATATTTTAACATTCTACTGTTCATGGTACCTAGCTGATAGAGACCAGGGTAGCACTCAGGCTGAGAAAGCAGGGAAGGTAGTAGTTGGGTGGTTTCCAGTTTTAGACGATAATGAATGGTGCCGCTTTGAAGCTTCCAGTACATGTCTTTTGGTGAACGTGTGTATGAATTTCTATTGGGTATACCTGTATACCTAAGAGTGGTATTACTGAACAGTTTTATTTTAAATTCCAAAATGATACTTGTAATATTTTTTAAATACAAAATGTCTAAAGAAAAAAATTACTGGTCAGCGCTCTCCCACACTCCATCGTAACCAAATATGTCCTTATTTTTTCTGTGCTTGATAAACATAAACATACATTATGGCATTTTTTTTCCTTGCAAAGTAGGATCATAAATTTTTCATTAAAAAGTATATTGAGAATATTCCTCAAGATGTGAATTGAGCTCATCCTTTTTACAAATTGCATAGTATTTTGCAGTATGTATTTTAAATAAATTCGTTCATTCATTCAAATGTTACTGAGTATTTACAGACTTAATATCTCAAAAGTTATTTCACTGCTTTCAAGATTTCATGGCAGTCTCCATTACTCGGATCAGAAAACTAGAAAGAAAAACAGAGAAACTCAAGGGGAAGCAGAAACAAGAAAGATGACAAGATTTAAAACTGAGCTATAATGTGGAGTCTGAGGAAGAAGGAGAAGGTAGAACTAGCTCAAATTTTGAGGAAGACATTGGAAGATATAGAAAGAAAACAAAAGGCTTAAGGGGGGAAATTAAAAGAAAAGAGCATGAAGGAGGGGAGAAAATTTACAGTACAGGACATTTGCAATTTGATGAATTTTCTGCTTCATCTAACTGCTGCTTGTTTTCCTGGGGAATAATCCTAGGGACTTCTTTTCTTACCACACACTCATCTATCCTGTCTATCCATCCACGCACTGTACATTGCAGAGCACCTGTTTATGTCCTAGGTGAAGTGGGCAAACAAGTGAAGGTTGAAGCACAATTCTTGATCTAAGCTTGCTCTAATTTGGGGAGCTGTAGTGAAACCCTTAAGCAATATAGGATATCATTCTCTAGCCCCTTTACCACTGAAGCCACCTCCCCTGAAAGGTCCAGTCTGGACACTGTTTTGGAGTAGGAGAGAAAGCTTTATAATAGTCTCTTCCTGAAGACACTTTGGTCTTGGGGACACCTTCTCCTTAGGTACTGGGCAAATAGGGGCCTGGGAAGTGAGGGGTGAGGACTCTGGAGAATGCACAGTGCCATGCAACTCTCCTCAGGTCTTTGGGGCTAGCCATAAAAAGGGATTGGTGGTATCCCCACAGGTTCTACAGTTCAGCTCACCGAGTTGCATGAGCATATGAGATTCAGGGCAGGACCTGGGCAGCATAAAGCCAGGTCTTAGCTCCAAAGTCAAGCGTCAGATCCCACTCTTGATGAAAATGGGCAGGGACTAGGAACAAAGTTTAAGAAACCCCTACACAGGGAGAAATCATATTTAAAGAGAAGTTACCACCAGTTGAGCAAGGATATTTTATCTAGATTTTTAGTTGATTAAATTTATTTTTTATTACAAAATAATATGTATTACTGTGGAAATTTAATGAGATGTATGAAAAAGAAATGCTTATAAGTAATCCACTTACAAGTAATACTTGGAAATTAATTCACTTTCCTGTCTGAAGTAACTGATTCTAATAGTCTGATGTATATTTTCTATATAATTTGTGTTTATTAAGTATATAAAAACATTTTAAAAGCTTTTTGCACAAAAATGAAAATGCAAACTCTCTATTTTAAAATGGATCTGTCATTATTTATCAACCGCGCCCTTGTTAATAAATAATCTCACTGATTTTTTTTTTAACAAATTGCCCCGCTGCCTTCCCGGGTCGGGCGCCCAGGAGTCCATCCCGGATTTGGAGCAGCCTCCTGGTGCAGAAACTGACACAAAGCCAGGCCTCTGCGCCCGCGGGAGGAAGCCCCGCCCCCACCCCGCGGCAGCCAATCCACTCCCGGGAACGGCTGCTCCCCGCCCCGCTCCAGCACCGCGCTGAGGTCCCCCCTCCCAGCCATCCCTCCACCACCAGTTCTCAGGCCCCGAGGCCGTCTGTCCCAACTCCTTGTCACGTCTCTGCGGAGGACCCCTTCCCCCTCCCAAGTAGCCACGTGTGGAAATTGCTGGACCAACGGTGAGTCTTGTCCAAAGATGGTTTCTGGAACCGGAGCAGGCCCGGGCGCACCGACCGAGTTAGGGGCTGTCCTGGATGCTGGTCCTCGGAGGCCCGGGTGGGAGAGGGAGGCACCGGGTCGGGGCCCTGGGGGCGCCTGCGGGACTGCGAAAGTGGTCGGGTTCTGGCCTGAGACCGCTTGGGCCCAAGGAGGCAGATGTCTTTCAAAAAGATGTCTTGCAAACAATATATATACAAAATATTATAAATGCATTGATGAGATGATACGAAAGGAAGGAGTCTGCAAAGCAAAAAAAAAGCCACACAAAAAATCAAAACCAGGAAACAGTGAAAGAAGCATGTCTTTCCTCTTTGAAAGACATCTGTGGTTTCTCCATCTCTGTTTTCCTTTCTGCTTTTTTCTACCACTTTGGCCCTTATATTGTTCATGCTGCATTTCTTCAGGAATCTCATTGTCGAGAATCTAATACATCTCTGCTCTTTTGAAACATTGCTTTTCATTATAACATATTTCAAAGCTAAGTATAGAGAATAATATAATAGATTTGTCAGATGCTGACATTTTGTTACATTTGCTTCAGCTTCTCTCTCTCTCTAAGAAACAAAACAGTTAAAACCCTTTTCCTCACCAAGTCTCACACCCCCATCCTCAGAGGTAAGTTAGCTTGCATCCTTCCCATGTGTATTTTTGTCCTTTGTTATTTATTTTTATGTGAGCAATATATACGTTTTTGTTGTGAATTATTATTTTTTTCATGAAACTCAGTATTATGGGGTTTTAGCTTGTGGTATTATTAGTCCTGGCATTTCAGACCCAGAAGAGACTTAGTGAGCTTGTCACCAGCCTTCCTCATTTTGTTGAGAAACCTGAACCCTGGAGAAGATGAGGAGTTGCTCACTGTTTCTCAGGTGGTCCTTGACACAGCAAGATCCTCAATTTAGGTTCTCTAGATTTCTGTCCCTGCTGTTTCCTCCACATAAACCCTGCCACGAAGTTCACCCACTCACAGGGCTCTGTTGTTGTTTGTATAATTCAATTTGGAGAAAGGGTGTTGAAGGGAGATGGGGAAAGGAAGTAGGGCTTGGATATGGACAAAATCTAGCCAGGATTAAAAGGTATGCATTTTCCTGAAGCATAAAATATTAAATCATAGGATGACTTGAATATTTATTTTATTTAAGAAGAACTCATACAGTCTTACCGAATGCCAAGCATTGAGCTAAGAACATTACAAGTTATTAACTCACTAAATTTAAGCCTTACAATAAGCCTGTAATATAAGTCTTAATATTATCATCCCCATTTTACAGATAATAAAACTGAGGCACAGAGGAATTAAGTAACTTGCCCGAAGTCACACAGCTGATAAAGTGCTGCATTGATTTGAATCTAGGCCATGTGGTGGCAGTCTGGGTCCTTAACGATTTTACTACCTGCATTTCACATGCCAGAACTGGCACCTGTAATGGAGGTGAAGTCACCACACAGAGTAGGGAGAGGCAGTTCTTAGACGGAGGAGCAGCTGTCAACAGATCATCAGAAAGGAAAGAAATAGGATTTGAACTGTACACCGAAGAATACATTTTAGCAACCTATTGTTTGTTTAAAATACGTTATTTTTAATTCACAAAAGTAACACCTGTAACAGTGCAGACAATGCAGATTCTATTAAAAGCTCCCCTCCCCGCCCCCATTCCTCAGGTTAAGTAATGTTAACAGGCAGAGATGTATCTTTCCCTTCTCCCACCATCATACAAATAAACACAGGTTTCTTTTTTTTTTTTTTTTTTTTTTTTTTTTTTTTGGTTCTCTTTTGTATTTTTTTTTTATAAAAAAGAAAGCATATTCAACAATTTCTACAATTTGTATTCTTCCCTTGGCGATATATCAAGGTACATTTTCCCCCGACGATCCGGAGATGTCAGCTCTTCGTAAGAATTGAATGATACTCCTCAGAAAGTGTGTCCCCTAATTTGTTCAGCCTTTTCTTTATCTAAGGAATAGTCAGAGAAGTTTATACCCGTAATAAAACGGCCGTCCACACTGCCGGGATGGGACGGCCGGGCGTCCCCAAGCCGCCGCAGTGCCCAGCCGCCAGGGCCGGCGACACAAAGAAGCGCTGTCCCTTGCCAAGCGCCGCCCCCTCGGCTCGCGCTCCAGCCCGGGAGGAAGTGGGGAGGAGGGGACTCCTCGGGAAACCCGCCTCTGCCCACGCTCCGGTCTCCGCCCCGCTCCCCCGCTCGCGGCTGCCCGCTCTGTCGCCAGGTCCCTGCTCTGCTGTAGGGAAGTCCCTTCCCCTCCAGACCTCGCGTCCCTCTCTGCGCCGGGCCCTGCCCCCCGGCCCCCCAGCTGCCCGCGGGGAAATCACAGGGCGACCTGGTGAGTGGCCGAAGAAGGAGCGGATGACGACGGACCGCCTGGGGGGTGGGGAGGGCGGTTCGAGAAGCGAGGGGCGCTAGGGGGGCGAGGGCGGACCTGCGAGCCCAGGTCTGGGACTGAGAACCCCGAGCTGCTGGTGTCCGTACCCTGTGGATGCTTTGCTCTGCTCTGGGGCTCTGCCTCGCCTGTCGCATCCCTCCTCCTCGCCGGGGACTGACATCGGATGTTGGTGGGTGCCTGCTTTGTGTCGTTACGGACAGGCCTGACCTAGAGCAGCAGCATCGGATCCGCTGCTGGATGAGAGGAGAGTACCGCGGCCTAGGGAGGAGGCAGGGCTTGCTCGGGGTCGCATAGGTAGCTGGTGACAGCATCACATCTGTCCGATTGCCCTTTGATTTTTGCAAACACCGGTGTCTGGGACTGAGATCCCTCGCTCCCTTGCACCGTCCCCTGGAGACTGGGGTGTGTGTGTTTGTGTGTACATGTAAGTGGGGGCAGCAGTCTGTGTGCCCCCACCTCATAACCAGACCCCCTGCCTAAGGGCGCTTAGCTTTCCCGCCCCTCTCCTCCCCGCCCCCCTCTGGCTGTCCCCGGCCATCGGGCCCCCTGCGCTCCCTCCGCTTCTCCTCTGACGTCACGGACATGCTCTGGGCAGACTGACAGGCCCGGGAGGAGGGGAGGAAAGGGGAGCCCGCAGCAGACTCCAGGCCTTAGTACTGACAGCCCCCGCGAGTGCAGGACACCCTTCCTCACACGCTTTGCATGTGGTAGGAACCCCTCTGGGCCAAGCAGATCCACAGCTACGAGGAGCAGCGCCCGAATTAGGAGTTCAAGGAACCTCCGTGGAGGAGGGGAGCAAATTTTAGGAGGGCAAATAAATGCACAATGTGACGAGAGGTGAAGGAAGACTTTTTAGGGCCGGTGAGATAGGATCAGTCGATCAGTCTGTCTATCAGTTGATCGATCTATCATTTGTACACGTAATCATTTAATATGTGTTTACTTGCTTAATCAAATTTATGTTACCGCAGTGTTCTGGATTACACACACACACACACATGCACACACGTACACATGCACACACACATACACACGCGCGCACGCACACACACACACACACAGGCACACACAGGTCTTCTCACTCTTTGGACGAGTGCTCCTCAATTGTGTTCTCCTGAGAGCTACCTGGTGAGAGAAGTGAGAGAATGAACGAAGAAAGACAGGGAGCCTCAGGGGAACTAGGGAATTAAGAAGGAAGTGTGGTAAAATAGAAATAGGGGAATAGAAAAAGCAAACTTTCAAATGCTGCTACTGCTATGGGAAGTGGGAGGGATTGAATGGGGAGGATCATAAAAGGGCTTCAAGGATTTTGCTAAAGGTTTGTCTTTATAGATTGCTTCATTATTATTTTACTGTCTATATCCTTCCACGTGC
>NW_007739095.1:0-8492 GCF_000696425.1 Galeopterus variegatus | reverse complement strand
CGCGACTCGCTCAGCCAGTGAGCGGGAACCGGTCTGTATGTGGGATCCGAACCCTCGGGTGGGAGCGCCGCCGCACTTCCCAAGCGGCGCACTATAGCAGTGCGCCACCGGGCCAGCCCTGTCAGAGAATTTTTAAAATCATCACAGGAACTAGAATATATCTCTTTCCTTATATTGGCCAGAACTGAGTAACATGGCTCTGCTTACCTGCAAGGGCAGCTGGGAAGTGTAGTCTTCCCGTGTAACCAAAGGAAACTGAAATTGTTTTGATGAACACACAGAGATTTGCCCTATCTCTGTCTCTCCCACATAGGGATTTTTGTCTGCTTTGTTCACTGGTTTATCCCAAGCCTCTAGAATAGCACATGTTGGACTCTGAAACATGTTTGTTGAATTGGTAATTGTTTATCTTTTCCAAACAAATGTTGGAATTTAATCGTCACTGTAAAAGTATTAAGAGGTGGGAACTTTAAGAGGTGATTAGTCCACCAGGACTCCACCTCCTGTCCTGTACTGACATCATTATAAAAGGGCAAGGTTGTCCCCGTATTGCTATTTTTCACCCTCTCTTTGCCCTTCCACCATGGGATGAGGCCCTGAGCAGATGCAGTCCCCTCAATCTTGAACTTCCCAGCCTCCAGAACTGTGAGCCAACAAATTTCTGTTCATTATAAATTACCCCCAGTCTGTGGTATTCTGTTACAGCAGCACAAAACAGGCTAAGACAGTAATGAAAAAAGGAAAATGCCAATATAAAATAAATAAGAAATATAAGGAGGTCTGAAAGAATATATTGCTTAATCACATTCATTATTAGAATAAATATGAACATCTGAATTCTCTCATTAAAAGATAAAATTAGGTGATCACAGCAAAGCACGACTATGTGCCGTTTAAAAGAGACACACTTCAATGGTAACTAAGGTAATGAAGGGATGGAAGAGGAGATACTAGTCAAAGCATTTAAAAAAATAGGAAAGGATGAAGTTTTTAAAAAGTGGCAATATTAATGAGAGGCAAGGAACAAGGTAAAGTTAATGGGATGTATCAGTATAAAAGGGGTCATTTTTTAATAATAAAAGCATAATTTATCAAGGTGATAACCAGCCATTAACCAGTATAAATCAATTTACATTGCAACAAAATATATAAGGCAAAATGCACTAGTTAAAAGAGTTTGATACAGATGTAATTATAATAAAAACCTCCAACATGTCTTTTTTCACAGTTGAAAGGTTCTATACATAAATGTATAGAATGACACAGAAATTAACTAAGACCATCAATGCCGTAAGTAACTGGGAGTTTAGGTGAAATTACTACATATTAGCCAAGTAAAATAAATCATGGACAATCGTAAAAATTATAAAAGCAGGCTAGCTAGCTAATATTTTCTGGTTAGTGACTTTTTATGTGCCTCATTTGTTTCAAAAGTATTTCCTTAAGTGTCTCTTTCTAATTAAATCTCATTATGCACCATGATGGACTCTTTATTTAGGCCCTTTTCATGCAGTACTGCTACACTCAGTATTTATCAAAATATAAAGAGGACCTGGCAGTTGGGGTGCCGCATTGGGAAAAGGGCTATCCCTGGAGACCAAAGGCTGGGTTTGAGTCCTGCCCTTGCCATAACTAACACAATTTAACAGCTCTGATAGAGTAGCATACAGCTGGAATCACAAACTTGATTTCAAATTTCAACTATTATTTACCAGTTATATGCTCTTGGGCAATTTACTTACCCTCATAGAGATTCAATATTCTCATCTAGAAAACGGAAAAACAATCTCTAGAGATATAATTCTGTCTACAACTTAAACAACCTTTTATATGATGATACAAAATACCTAATCTCCTAGGATCTAAAAGTCCTCTGCAATATTCTCTTCAAATAAGACACTATATTTGTGTTAGCATAACTAAAACATAAATTGAGACAATTTTTACACAATAATGTAAGTATTTCCCCCCTCAAAACAAGGAAAGGTTAATTATGTCAGTGTTGAAATAACAGTCACTTCTATTTATCAGATTTCTAAAACATGGGTTGGAAATTTAAAGGGCTTCAGGGTTACAGGCTTGTTCAGTCTTACACATGCCAATGATAGTGCTTCATACAGAACTGGGCTTACTGCGTGATCAACACATATTAACTATCTTCTTCTTTCCATATCTGGGAGTAAAATTAAATTGGTGGAGCTGCATCATTGCTCTTACTGCCACAAACACTGACTGACAATAGTCCATTGGGATTTTTCTACTCAATAAACGCCTCCCTAATGAGGCCAAATGACTTCCTTGCTTGCACATATATTACGATTGAAAACGGGGAATTGCTGATCTGCAAAATACACTGTTATACAAAGAAAAATGTCAATGTGTGCTTATACGTATAAGGCACAAGAAGAATTAAAAACATGCCTGGGCAGGCAAAAGGAGGGTACGGATATTAAAAATCCTAATAGAAGAAGGACACTTTCTTCTGACAGAAGAAAGGCAGAAATTGGGGAAAAATGAATAAACTGGAAATAGGAAAAAGGGGAAAAAAAGCAAGAAAAAAAGAAAGTATGACATTTGTCTCAGGCTTTTGCAACATGCAGGAGAGAAAAATTGACATGGACAAGTGTAAATATTTTAGCAAAAGGAAAAAAAAGTGGTTGAAATGAAAAATATACAACCCAGTGGATGTTCTGTTTTATCTGCATTGAATGTTTTTGTGAAAGCCAATCACAAAAAGTACTGAAAAGATATGTTAATGTAGCCTAACCTTTAAGCTACCCCGAACACATGCACATATATATATACACACGCACACACACACGAAAAGATATGTTAATGTAGCCTAACCTTTAAGCTACCCCGAACACATGCACATATATATATATATACACACGCACACACACACTGAAAATTTAATAGACCTCAAACTTAAAGTGCATAAGAATAACTTTGGGAATTTATTAAAAATACAGCTCATAGAATTTGCATTTTTAACATGCACTCTAGCTGATTCTGATACGGATTGTCAGTAGTTCACAGTTTAGAAACACTCCGCCTGTCCTATACTTCACCTAGAAAGATGACTTTCCTCCTGAAATTTTCATCTCATTTCCTGGTGGGATTATAGATTCAGAACAACTTAGAGAATTGAAAATTACCTTTTCAGCTATGCGTCAGATCCCACTATGATCTGAATGAATACTTTCTATTAAGCAGAAGATTCGTGGGACTTTATATAACCACTGGATTGTGGCTACAAGGGAAGAAAGAGATAGCAGGCAAGCTTGGCACAAAATTCAGGAAAAAAGAAAAGACTTGACGCTCCCTGAAAGAGAAGATAATACAACTCACAATGCTAAGAGAATATTTCAATTTCAGCATTCTGAAATTTGGGGGATTATAGCAGCAGTTGATACTGCTGCCCTCCAAAGACTTATTAAAATGCATTTAAAAATGCATTTTGTATGGAACAAATAGTGCTCACTTTGAGGGATTCCTGAAGGATGATTATTCTTCAGTATCAAGTAGAATTCAAAGAGAGAAACTGTTTAATGTTAATTCATGAAGGACTGCTAAAAATTCAAAGTTAGAAGATTCTCTACTTGAAACAGCAAATCAACCAGCAGAAATTGGAGATTATGAGAATAAAGTTAAGAAAGTTTGTGTGTGTGTGTTCAATATGGAGATGATAATAAATAATTGTAAGAAGAATTGCATATAATGGAATATAATGGCTTTTAAATACTTAGTTTCTAGGAAAAGGATAACCATTCATAAACAACATAAATCTAAATGTCTCATTAACTGGAGTGTGCAGTTCTTTATTGGGTTGTTGTCAAAATAGACTCCAAATAGAACATACCAAATATAGTCTACTATGAGCCGAAGACTGTGCTTGTGCTTTTATCAATTAAGATTATGTTTCACTGAAAGTACCAGAAATCCCTATTAAACAAGGGTTTAAGTAAATTGGGGGTTTTATTTTTTCTGAAGGGATGAGAAGGGCAGAAGCATAGGGAGGCCAGGGCTGCTAGAGCACTGCAAGGTGTTGTCAGAGACTCAGGTCCTTAAATTATTCTCATCCACCATGCTAGCATGTCGCTTTCTATCCTTACACAGCTGTCTTCTAATTGCAGGATGGTTGCTCTATCCACCCTGTAGGCTGACAGAAAAGGGTACCTAGCAAATGGCACGTGTCAATTAAACCTGTCTGCTTACAAACAGCTTTGCCGAAAGCCCCACCTGTAAATTATCTAGTCCAGTCTTATAAGCAGCGCTGCGTCATATTTCCACCCTAAATGGTGTAAGGAAGGCTGTAAGTGCAGTGCTTTAGTGGGTAACATTAACACCTTGAATAGATGTGGTAGAGTGGAGAATAGATATTAAGCAGCGCTGCGTCATATTTCCACCCTAAATGGTGTAAGGAAGGCTGTAAGTGCAGTGCTGTAGTGGGTAACATTAACACCTTGAATAGATGTGGTAGAGTGGAGAATAGATATCAAAGAGGCAAATAGCAATGCCTACCAAATTAGATATATTATCTAATTTAAGCATTTCGTAAATCATACACATCTTATTGAGACATAGAATGGTTAAGTAACTTGCCTAAGGTCACGCCATGGTTATTACAAGATAAAGTCTGGAATTAAAATTCATATAATCAAATGCTAATATCTTTTTCTACCATATCACAATATCACATTCTTTCAGGTACCATCAAGCAAAATATTTCTTAGATAGTCAATTTCAGAAAATGTGTACATCGTGAGCTGTCAGTGAGGTGGCTCAATGCCTTTCGATGGTGGAATCTGCATTGCTTCATCCTACATTGAAAACTGTTTCAGGGCTCAGGCTACGTCTTCAACATTTTTATATTCCTAGTCCTTACTTAGTCCAGGATTATATTGGTAGAAACCTAGAGCTGCTTAATAAATCTGGATTTAAAGATTGTATTTTGAACTAATAAAATTCAGGGAATTTTTTTGTGGTTTTTATTTTTGTTTTTGTTTTTAATTCTAATACCCTCACAAGGCCTCACATAGCATGCTATAGACTAGGCATTAAGCCAATACGTGCTAAAGGTTTAAGTAAATAATTAAAATGTAATTTTATATTGATATCCATAGCATGGATAATTTTATATTGATATCCATAGCATGTTATAGACTAGGCATTAAGCCAATGTTTGCTAAAGGTTTAAGTAAATAATTAAAATGTAATTTTATATTGAGATAAATAATATATATGCAAAGAAGGAAGAATGGTGCCTAGTGGAGTCATGAGTTTGACACAAAGTTCACACTGAGCTAGAAAAGTATTAACGGATAAAATGGCCCTTGCCTTGGATTTCACTGTGACAAACTTCATTCATTCACTCAGAAAAACATTTGCTGAGCACTTACTTTGTGTCAGACACTGTTCTAGATGTCATAGGTACAGCAGTTAAAACAGCACAAACAGGTCCTTACGGGTTGAATTGTTTCTCCTGAAGATTCGAATGTTGAAATCCTAATTCCCAGTATCTCAGAATGTAACCTTATTTGGAGATAGGGTCATTGAAGAAGCAATCAAGTTAAAATGAAGTCTTTAGGGTAGGTCCTAATCCAATATTACTGACATCTTTATCAAAAGGGGAAATTTGGGAGCAGATACACACACAGGGGAAACACCACAAGACGCAGAAGGCAAAGAGCAAGGCAGTGCTTCTAAGAGCCAAGAAACACGAAAGATCTCCAGCAAACCTCCAGAAGCTAGGAGAGGCAGGGACAGACAGATTCTTCCTCACAGCTCTGAGATGGAATCGACCCTGCTGACACTTCGATTTCAGACTTCTACCCTTCAGAACGGTGAGACAATAAGTTTCTGTTACTTAAGCCCCCAAGTTTCTGATGCTTTGTTATGGCAGCCCTTGAAACTAACACACAGGTGAAGTCCCTCCTTCGTAGAGCTTTAAATTCTGGTCTGCAGCAGGAAAGCCATGGTAATATTTCATATGCTTCTGAATTCTAAGCAGTAAAGAAAAGCAGGGTGAGGCAGATAGAAAGTTCTGTTTCATATAATATGATCTCTTATAAGATGCTATTAGAAGTGAAAAGAGGTGAGGGCTTTATCCTTATAAATATCATTACATGCAGCCAGCCCACACTTCTTTTGATTAGAGAACTGCTGGGTGGTCAGTGTGGCTGAATTGGCATAAGGGAGACAGAGAGTGGTAGGAGGTGGTCAGAGAGTTAACCGTAAGACAGACTCTATAGGTTTTCCATTTTAGAACTCGATGATGACTTTGGCTTCTATTTTGAGTGAGATCGGAAGCCACGGGAGGGATTTTTGAGCAAAGGAATAATGTGATCTGATTTAAGTTTTAACGGGATCTGGCTGGCTGCTGTATAGGAAGAGACTGTGGATGAGGGGCAAAGGCGAAAGCAGAGAAATCAGAGAGGAGGCTACTGTAGTAAAAGATCCCATGAAAGACCATTTCTAATGCAGACCCCATGAGCGAAAAGGTAGGCTTTTCAGGCTGTTTTTACTTGCAGTGAGTCTACCGAAAAGACTAGAGTTCAGCAGGCTGCATCTGAGCACGGTGGGGTGTTGGAATTGGGGAGGGAATGTGGAGGTGTGGCTCAAGATGCAGGCTTGGGCTGCTTCTGCTTGGTTTTTAGGGCATACCAGACAAGGTGAAAAGGTTTCTGTGGGTGAAGGCAACTTAATTAAATAAAATAAGATACTTTTCATATGAAGTAAATTAGCTCACCTCCCTGCAACTCAATTTCCTCATCTGTAAAACATCATTCCTACCAAGGATGCTCTGTGGATGAGTGGGGATAATGTCCTAAAGACTTTTGTAGATGCTAGTGTCAAGGAAGAATGTCGTAGACTCTATTTGGTTGCCTTGCTAAATGTCTGAGTGATGTAAAATAAGAATTCTCTGAACTCTTACATCCTTAGCTTCTAACATCCGCAGACCATGTTGAAAAGTTTATCACACTGATAAGATGCCCAGCAGAGTGATTATTTCCATTTAAATGTTTGGAAAATACATACAGGAAGTTATCAAGACTACAGAAGAAGGTAGTGGGAGGATGAGGTTAAGAACTTCAATATTCTTGGATTCAATTGAGTTTCCAACTAATTATTAGATAATAGTTTCCTCCATTATTTTAATAAAGGAGCTTCTTTTGGTTTTTCTACACTACTAAGAATAATCCAGCTACTTTGGGGGAAGCTGTTATTGCTCCGCTGGTTTAATTTCTGTTTCTTTATTTCTATTAAATAAAAGAGGCTTACATTAGTCCTTATGTTATTAACTACCTAATGGATTTGGGAAGCCGGTAGCAAAAGAATTGTCCTTTGCATTTAAATGAGACAAAAAACACTCTCAGCTGATTATGCATTTAGAGAAAAAAGTTTTATACTATTGCTACATTTTAAGTCTGCAAAAGTAATAAATTAATCCGTTACTGAGCCCAAGAGTATCTTCTGTTGTGCTCATTATTAAGTATTCCCAGGTGTTTAGGTTATAAGTATAAATTAAGGTGACTTTTAAACTTGATGACAAAAATATGCAGTATAAAGTTCATAACAATTCCAATACCAGTGCTTTTAATTAAAAAAAAATGAAGATAATGTTAAATATTAAATTAAGGTCTTCCCCAGTATTGGAATGTATCTTTTCAGAATGAAACACAATCAAAGATTTTCCAATACCAGTGCTTTTAATTAAAAAAAAATGAAGATAATGTTAAATATTAAATTAAGGTGTTCCCCAGTATTGGAATGTATCTTTTCAGAATGAAACACAATCAAAGATTAAAAACACAGCATTTTCACATTCCCTTCCCTGTTGCCTGATTTTATATATCATTGTAAGAGCACAATATCGAATATTAGGCAACATAAATGTTTACATTTTAACAAATAAATTGATTGATTCAGATACTCAGTATCCATCCATATGTGTATTCAATCAGCAAAAATGCTTTAAGTACTAACTACCTGCTAGATTGGGTACGTACTCCAGGAGGAGGTGAGATTGCCAGTCAAATGACCACGAGATAGAATTCAAAGAGCAAAGTGAAGAGGGCAGCTCTGGGGGCACGACACAAGCTGAGTCCTGAAAGATGGGCAAGAGGGCACAGCTCATCCAAAGATCTGGAGCTCTCAAAACGGCTGCATTGGGGCACTGTCATTCATTCCACAGGGCAGCTCGGTTTGTGAGTGGAGAAGAGACAGAAGGTGATCACAGGACATGGTTCCCACGTATGGCTGGGGACGAAAGGCTCCGTGCAGGCGTTTCTCTGCAACTTCGATACTCAATGTGCTCAATACTCAACACTTGATTGTTTTTTAATAAGACATTAAAATTAAAACTTCTTATAGGGATAGTCACCTCTACAAAGGCCTGGTTTGACTGAGCTGTTAAAATGGGAAAACGCAGTCCTTTACCCCACGCCCATCCCCCTGCAGGTGATTCACAATTGAATGAGGACTAAATT